>NC_142930.1:110277489-110279989 GCF_046866305.1 Octopus bimaculoides | reverse complement strand
TCCTTGAAGAAATCTGTCCAGACTCCATTTAAAGGTGATGGAATTTTTTTTCTCTTTGATCAGTTATGGGACAACATTAAACAGGGCAGGGCCTGTTGAGGAAAAGAAATTGTGTCGCAGTGTACCTATATGTTGTGATCCTGAATTGGGTAAGAGACGTATGGCCTGTGGTCGCAGCCTTGGATGAACCTTGAAGCTAATGTTCAGGTTGTTTGGGCAATGTACCGCTCATGGCAGCACTGGAGAGAGTAGAGCTTCAAGGCTTTAAGGTGGTCCCTATAATCGAGATCAGTCATGCCCTTAATTGTTTTAGTGAATTCCCTCTGGAGTGATACAGTTTTCAAGATGTTTTGTCTTGTATGAGGTGACCACAAGGGGCAGCAGTATTCGGTAGTGTGGCCGTACAAAGGAGGTGAAAAGTGGAATGATGACACCTTGTTCTCTGAACTGGAAGGTTCTTAAGATCCAGGAACTCATCCTACGAACTATATCAATCTTATTGTCCATGTGGTCACTCCAACTGAGATTGTTATCAACAATTACGCCTAGGTCTCTGATATTATTAGATGCTGTGAGTGGTTCCCTTGAAGCAAGAGGGTATGGCTGTTTAATATAGTCTTTCTTCAAAAATGCATATATATATATATATATATATATATATATATATATATATATATATATATATATATATATATATATATATAGTTTTAGGGAAAATAACCAATTTTCAAGAACTCATCGATGAAAATCCACTATCACATATAGAAAAATTAATAATTAAAAGCACAATAAATGAGTATAATATAAAGTAAAGTAAATATCATAAGATAAATATAATAAAAAGATTACACGTGTTTCATAACCAATTTTCAAATAGAAAAGAAATTTAAATCGATTAAAATCAATTGAAATTATCGAAAATAAATTCTATTCAAAAATATAGCTACTCGTCAGATCGTAAGTAGAACAATAATTAGATATATATCTCAACCAACAATAAGTACCAAATGAATTAATATGAAATACTTATTATGTAAAGATAGAAAAATTATTTTAAAAATATCATGATATCAAAATAATAACCATTCAATAATCATCCCTTCATCCATTATAATAACATGTATATTATATACAAAAAACATCTTACATAAATTATCATTGTTTTAAATTATCATTGTTTTAAATACAAGTTGAACGAAGTTTAAGTTTAAAATAATAATGAAGATAAAATTAGTACATATTTAACCGGTGTAATAATTAAAGCTATACTATTTAAAGCTAAAGACGTTTATTTAATTATAATTAAAGATCAATTGAATAATAGAAAAATACAAGATTATTTACTTCTACAAACGTAATAATAAAAAATATGAATGAAAAAATTATGAATGGAAAAATTAGGAATGAAAAAATTAGGAAACAAAAAATTATTAAGAATAAAAGATTAAACTTTATATATATATATAGATACAAAGTTTTGATTTAAAAAAACTTTAACGATATTATAAACTATAAAGATTAATAATTAATCAAATATTATTAATCAAAAATAATCGAAAATATATTAACACTATTCAAATCGAAGTTCTAATATTATGTTGAAATGAAACTATAACTTCTAAATAATTTAGTGTTAAATAAGTTATCTATTAAAAATAATCTATAAAGAACCAAATGAACAGTATAAAAACAAGAATACATATTATTTTCAAATAGTAGAAAATCTTTAGCAAAGTGAAAACGGTACTTATTCAAATATTATTAATTTTTCTATATGTGATAGTGGATTTTCATCGATGAGTTCTTGAAAATTGGTTATTTTCCCTAAAACTATTGCTATATATATACATATATATATATATATATAAAGAGAGAGAGAGAGACAGAGAGATATATTTAGATGGATAGATAGATAGATAGACAGATAGTGATATCTCTCTCTCTCTCTCTCTCTCTCTGTATGTATATATATATATATATATATATATATATATATATATATATATATATATATATATATATATATATATATGTATATATATATATATATATATATATATATATATATATATATATATATATATATATATATATATATATATATATATATATATATATGTATATATATATATATATATATATATATATATATATATATATATGTATATATATATATATATATATATATATATATATATATATATATATATACCATCATCATGGTCAGCACTTACATTGGTTCTTTTGTGCTTCCATGATTTGAATGTATCACCATTTTCTACAATAATAATTCCTCATATCCTTAATGGGGTTCACTATACAATAACCAGCCTTCACCATTTCTCCACATCCCTTCTTTGACTTGGTCTTTATCTTCAACACTTACCTTCAACTCGATTTCCTTGGCATCCTTTTACCCAGTCTAGACTCTTGCACACTCCATCCAGGCCCTCTCCTTCCCAGGTTTTCCCTCAGTTAACTGTGCGTTATCACTCATGCA
>NC_142930.1:110252489-110269989 GCF_046866305.1 Octopus bimaculoides | reverse complement strand
TACAGATTATGTCCTGTATATGATAGTTCTCTTCTTGGTTGCTTTTAAACCTTCTTGGGGAGGGGACACCTTTACATCGCACCCCTCCCTATGAATCGTGTTCTTATATTTGCTTAGTTCCGATAATTTAATTTTGTTGCTGTAGCTCTTGGCCGCTGCAGCAAAATTTTTTTTCTTCTCCTACATTTGTCCCTCTATTACATTCACAAACCTCAGTAGTTCCCCCTCGGAAGACATAAGTTCCTAGGGGCTGAGGTTTCCATACTCCATCCATAACACCAGTGCTACCCCCTTTGAAGAAGGAGGAAAGTGTCCACAATCTGCCATAAGACACAATGTAATCAGACATCAGGAATTGCATTTTGAAAAGTGATAATGTAACTCTTCAATGCTGTAAAAGAAAGAATTGTTAGAATAAAACGTTAGAGTTAACGACTGTCAAACTTGGTGCATAAGAAAATCAGACATTTCATTCTTAATGACCTGATATATAGGCAGATATACAGACTGATATACAGGTAGATATAAAGGTAAATATAGAGGTAGATGTACAAGTTGATATACAGGGAGACATATTGGTAGATATACTAGGTGGATGTACAGGTGAGGTAAGCTGTAGATGTAGACAACAAGATAGTGATAGCAGAAAAGAGTGATGAGCAAGATGAGAGAAAAGAGGGAATCTGTGTAGAGTGTGTGTGAGCGTGTGTCAAAAATCACTGAGAAAGACGGTTAGAGAAAGACAAACTGAAAGTAGGATGACAATGAGTCAATGAAAGTGAGAGAGAGAGAGAGGATGAGAGGGAGTGAGATAGAGTGAAAGAAAGAGAGAAATAGTTTGTGTCTATATGTATGTGAAGAAAATTATAAGCAGAGCAAAGAAGGAGAGAGAGAGAGAGAGAGTAAGGGAGGGAGTGAGATAGAGTGAAAGAAAGAGAGAGATAGTTTGTGTCTATATGTATGTGAAGAAAATTATAAGCAGAGCAAAGAAGGAGAGAGAGAGAGAGAGTAAGGGAGGGAGTGAGATAGAGTGAAAGAAAGAGAGAGATAGTTTGTGTGTGTATATGTATGTGATGAAAATTGTAAGCAAAGAAGACAAAGAAGGAGAGAGAGTGTAAGAGAGGGAGTGAGATAGAGTGAGGGGAAGAGAGGAGAAAGGTAGAGAGAGAGAGAAAAAGAAAGGTAGAGAGAGAGAGAAAAAGAAAGGTAGAGAGAGAAATCAAGTGAGAGAGAGAAAGTATGAGGAAAAATACTGGGAGATAAAAAGAGTGAGAAAAAGAAAATGACAATATCTGGGGAGAGAGAAAAAAGGTGGAGAATAAACTTCGACAGAGAGAAGCATAAGAGATGTTAACATCTAAGGAGAGAAAGAAAGAAAAGTGAAAGAAAGAGAGTATGTGTATGTGTGTGTGAGAGAGAGAAGATCAAAACAGTTGGAACAAGTTAACATTGTAATAATTTTGTTAAAATGCATGATTAAATGAAAATCATAAAACTTCCCACTTTATAGCTTTAAAAATAAAAAATAATACACCCTGTTTGGTCTGCCTAAACCAAACAAATCATATTGTTTTGCTATTAAATTTCAAATTTTTTCATTAATATCACAGTAGAAAAAACAAAGCAAACCATTATAATTTCTGTTTTTTCCCCCACCCACCCAACTTTTGTTAATGCAGTTTAGCTATAAATGAAATCTAATTAACCATCTTTGTCCTTTTAAATCTTCTTTCTTGTTTCTGACTAATAATAACTACTACTTGAATGAAAATTAGTGATGCTAATAAATTACACCCTGCTTAGATGTACTTTGACGGTTAACTCCTTCCTTTTGTAATTAGCAGTAATAACTTGATTGTTATTAGCCATAATAATAATAACAATAATAATAATAATAATAATAATAATAAGTCTTTATTATAATCACTATATTTTGACTTCAAAATTTCACAACTATCTTCGTCTTATCATCAAATGTATTGGAGTTAGTAACACATTATTGTTATCGTCATCGTCATTATTGTTGTCGTTGCTGTTATTATTATTGTTATTATTATTTGATATTTTACAGTTCTCTGTGAAGTAACTTTTTTTCCCCCAAAATCTCTCTAATTCAGCATCTCTGTTTAATATTTAAATAGATGAACAAAAGTTTTTGACTTTCGATATTCGCAAAGATTCTAATAATTCTATCAAATGTTTGGAATATTATTAGAATTTCTCAATATCTTTGCATTCTGTTAAGGTGGTGAGCTGGCAGAATCATTAGCAAATCAGTGAAATACTTAGCAGCATTTTATAGGTGTTTACTTTCTCAGTTCAAATTCTGCTTCGGTTGACTTTGCCTTTTATCTATTTGGGGTTGATAAAACAAGGACCAGATAAGTTTTGGGGGTTGATACAATTGATGTACTATTCGAGTATGACCAATGCCACCTGACTGGCACGTAAAAAGCACCATTCGAGTGTGACCAATGACAGTACCACCTGACTAGCACCCATGCCGGTGGCACGTAAAAAGCAGCATTTGAGTATGATCAATGTCAGTGCCACCTGACTGGCCCCAGTGCGACTCTCTTGGAGTGGTTGGTGTAAGGAAGGGCATCCAGCTGTAGAAACCTTGCCAAATCAGATTGGTGCCTGGTGCAGCCTCCTGGTTTGCCAGTCATCAGTCAAATCGTCCAACCCATACCAGCATGGAAAGCAGACGTCAAACAATGATGATGATGATGATTATGATGTACTTCTTCCCCAAAATTGCTGGCATTGTGCCAAAATTAGAAACCATTATATTTATATTATTTATTACAATAAACATTTTAAGTAACGAAGTAAAATTTTTTACATTTTAATCGTTAAAATTTATCCCTCTTTGTTTCATAAGTGCAGGAACGGCTGTGCAGCTAAGGAGCTCACTTTGCAACCATGTGGTTTGGAGTTCAGCCCTAGTGCATTGCATCTAGGGGAAGTGTCTCCTGGGGTGACTAATACCATGTTAGTAAATTTGATAGATGGATATTGAGTGAAAGCATGTCACACACACATACACACACACACAAATATACATATATATATATATATATATATAAACAAATAGTAAATGAGTATATGCATATATACGTACAGGTATGTGCATACCGACATCCACCTGTATGTATAGGTGCATATCTGGGTACAGGACATTGCAAACAAACGTAGACGAGAACACACGAGCCACATAGAGATCATTCTACTTCATCAGCTACCCACGTTTTAACACCGGCGTTTCGACGATATATATATATTTACTCTTTTTACTCTTTTACTCTTTTACTTGTTTCAATCATTTGACTGCGGCCATGTTGGAGCACCACCTTTAGTCGAGCAAATCAACTCCAGGACTTATTCTTTGTAAGCCTAATACTTATTCTATCACTCTCTTTTGCCAAACCGCTAGGTTACGGAGACATAAACACACCAGCATCAGTTGTCAAACGATGTTGGGGTGACAAACACAGACACACAAACACACATATATATACATATATACGACGGGCTTCTTTCAGTTTCCGTCTACCAAATCCACTCACAAGGCTTTGGTCGGCCTGAGGCTATAGTAGAAGACTCTTGCCAAAGGTGCCACGCAGTGGGACTGAACCCGGAATCATGTGGTCAGTAAACAAGTTACTTACCACACAGCCTTTAGTCGAATGAATCACCCCCTAGGACTCATTCTTTGTAAGCCTAGTACTTATTCTATCGGTCTCTTTTTGCTGAACCACTAGTTGACACAGATCTAAACACACTAACATCAGGTGTCAAGCGATGTTGGGGAGACAAACACAGACACACAAACCTATATATATAGATAGATATTTATTTATATAGATAGGGTGATAAATTGAATATTAATTCAATTTAAAACCAAGTCGCCTAGCATATAAAAAAATCTAAAAATTCAGAAAAAATTGTACTACACGTGTATAAGGGATGACCACTAGGTGGACATCAAATATGCTAGAAAGAGGTCATCAACGACCCAACCACGAAGAAAAATAATGTTCTCCAGAAAAATTTCGCAAAAACACCAGAACAGGACAAAATGAGAAATATACAGAATAAAGAATTATCTATGGACTGCAGTTTCGAACATTAACATTTTGCTTACATAATAACATCCGGGTTCTCATCAGCATAGACGTTCTAGAATCAATATAATTTGCAGAACTATACACGAATTGTCTTCATGAAATAAGTCTTGCATATAGTTCTGCCGATTACATTGGGGCTATTTTTCAAAATGCCTCAGCTGTGGCGCACAAAATTCCGGAAACGATTCTGCAGAGAATAATTCACTGCAGTATATGTTGCTGGCTGGTACTTATTTAATCGACCCCAAAAGGATGAAAGGCAAAGTCGACCTCTTCAGAATTTGAACTCAGAACGTAGCAGCAGACGAAATACCGCTAAGCATTTCGCCCGGCGTGCTAACGTTTCTGCCTACTTGCCGCCTGTGTGTGTGTGTGTGTGTGTGTGTGTGTGTGTGTGTGTGTGTGTGTGTGTGTGTGTGTAGCCATACATGAGGTGAAGGCATGTGGCTTAATAGTTAGGGTATTCAGCTCCTGATCCTTAGGCTGTGAGTTCGATTCCTACTGGCAGTGTTGTGTCCTTGACCAAGATACTTTATTTCACGTTGCTCCAGTCAACTCAGCTGGCAAAAATGAGTCATACCTGTAACTCAAAGGGGCCAGCCTTGTTACACTCTGTGTCATGCTGAATCTCACTGAGAACTACATTAAGGGTATGCATTTCTGTGGAGCACTCAGCCACTTACATGTTAATTTCAGGAGCAGTCTGTTCTGTTCATCGGATCAACTAGGACACTTATCATTGCAACTGACTTAATGCCAGTTTTATCTGTGTATGAGTATCTGAGTGAGTGTGTGTGTGTGTGTGTGTGTGTGTGTGTGTGTGCGTGCGTGTGTGTGAGAGAGAGAGAGAGAGTATGTGTTTGCATGTGTGTGCATGCGTGTGTGTGTGTGTGTGTACATATTTGTGTATGTTGTATGTAGTGTGTGCGTGTATGTGTTCATATACCTTTGTGTCTATAAGCTCATGTATGTATATAATCTCCATATGTACATCTGTGTGCACATATGCTATTCTATGCATGCATTTCCACCAACACCCCTCTCTCTTTCTGTTGCTCTCTTTCTCCTTCCTCTTATTCCCCCTTTCCTCTCTCTCTCTCTCTCTCTCTCTCTCTCTCTTTCTATCTATTTCTCTCTCTTTCCCTCTTCCTGCAATTCCAATAAAAATTTAGTGAAATCCACCAACAACAAACCTCCCACAGTTCAACTCTTTTCACCAACCATAAAACAAACATATAAAACCAATTATATCTCAGAGGAAATTCCTTAAAAACAATACAGAAGGACATAAAGAGCAAAAATTAAAACTCATCAACTTGGTTCATTTGAATTTAATGATGGTCTTCCATAGTTTTACATTTCTTCTTATTATAGTTTGTCATTAAGGTTGTTGTTGTCATCGTTGCTGTTTTTGTTGTTGTATTTTATTGTTGTTATTATTTTATTTTTGGTGTCATCGCCTTTGTTATTACAGCTATTGTTCTTGTGATTGATGCAGTTGCCGTTATCATGTTTGTTTCTGTAATTGTTGCTGCTGTTGTTGTTGTTGTTATTGTTGGTGGTGGTGATGACAAGGTTTTGTGGTTATGTGGTCTCTCTCTCTCTCTCTCTCTCTCTCTCTCTCTCTTTCTCTCTCTCTCAATTTTCCTTTAAGGGAATGGTTTTATTTATTTATCATTAAAATTAAGAACTTAAATTTTACAAATTTACAAATAAAAAAATTTACATGAACTAGCAAAACAAAACTTGTTTCGAGGTAAAAATAATACAATCTTGCAGGAGGAAATAAATATTATTTCAACAAAAACAACAACAATAATAACAATGATAATAATAATTATAATAATAATAATAATAATAATAATGATAATAATAATAATAATAATAATAATGATAATGATACAACTGTGATAAGGAAGAAAGAAAAGTCGATAGATATGAGAGGTTAGCTTTGGAGGTTAAGAAGTTGTGGTCGATGAAAATGGTGGTAGTAGTACCAATAATTGTCGGAGCCCTGGGAACAGTGAGTAAAAATCTTGAGAAGTACATGGAACAAATAGGGGCTGCAATAAGAGTGGAGCACTTGCAGAAAACAGCACTGCTTGGAACTGCTTGAATACTCCGGATGGTGCTCAAAAATAGGGGTGTTACTTTAGTTCATTGCTAGTGAACAGCTGACACTGTAGTACATCTCCAGCATTAGAAGCTGTGCAAAGGCTATAATAATAATAATAAGTAACTGCAAAATAAGTGGAAATGGACAAGAAACAATAAATCATGTTGTGTCTGGCTGCCCAGTCCTGGCTAAGAAAAAATATATTCACAGACATGACAGAGTTGGGACTTACATACACTGCAAGCTATGCCAACACTATGGAATAACAACAGAATAAAGATGGTATAGGTACATGCCAGAAAAGGTCACAGCAAATGAGAGAGCAACCACACTATGGGATATGCAAAACACAAAGATAGAGAAATTAAGGCCAATAGGTCAGATATAGTTGTCAGAGATCATCAAGGAAAACATGCTTTCTAATTAATGTATTAATACCAACAGATGACAATGTTTCTCTAAAAGAAATGGAGAAACTTTCAAAATATAAAGAGCTGGAAATAGAGGTAACTTGAATGTGAAGTCTAAAACCAGAGACAATTCCTCTCATAATAGGTGCATTAGGTATAATAAAAAAATATTCAGACAAATACATAACAAAAATACCAGGACTAACAAGTATATATAACATACAGAAAATAGCTCTACTTGGCACCGCACACATCCTATGTAAAACACTTTCAATACAGTAACCATAAGAGCATCACAGTCAACTACAGCACATACCTAAGGCACGCAGAGCTGCACCCGGTCGTGCAGTGAAAGCACATTATAAAAATAAAACTACTGAATAATAATTATAATAATGCTAATAATAATAATAGTAATACTGGGACCTAAGTGAAATGAAAAATTAGATAGAAAAACTAGGAAATTATTAACAGCATACCAAATCCCCCACCCAAATGCAGATATAGACAATCATTTTGTCCAATGTAGTTATGATTCTGCTAGCTTGCTACTTTTACAAGAAGAGGGAGGAGAAGAAAGTGCTATCATGTATCATTGTTTCAAGGCAGTGAGCTGCCTTGATAATAAGAACAACAATTATATAAAAAAAAATTAAGAAATACAATCCCTTAAAATTTGAAATTGCAAGAATTTGGAATATGCAAAGTGTAAGGGTTGTGCCTATAATAGTTGATGCATTAGGAATCGTAAGTAAAGGTATAGACAAATGATTGAAGGAGATTAGAATGGAATGTCCAGTAGAGCTTCTACAACAAGTTTATCCCTCAAGGATAAGAAAGATTAAACGAATGGTTTTATGCACTTGAAAAATTATTGAAAGCTTATGGATCCCTACAGGTTACAGGTGAGAAACCAGATAAATTCTACCTGGGACATGACCAAATCAGAGTCAAATCATGTAATAATGATTTGACGTTTTGACCCTTGGTCAACAATTTTTAGGAGGGGGTTAAGCCAATTTCACAATTTCATCGACCCCCGTTCCCCCCTCCCAGTACTCAACTGGTATTTATTTTATCAACCCCGAAATGATGAAAGGCAAAGTCAGCCTTGGTGGAATTTGAACTCAGAATATAAAAATCCACAAGAAACACCATTAAGCATTTTGTCCAATGCAGTAATGATTCTGTCAGCTTGCTGCTTTTGTGATGATAACAGTGAAGATGATGATGATGATGATAGAAGAACAACAACAATAACAACAGCATCAACAACAACAGCAGCAATATTATTATCTTCATCATTAAAGTGCTTTGGCAATTCTGTAGGCACAGAAATGAAAGTCCTTAAAACAATAAAGTGGGGTCATTATGAGACTTTCTTGTGCAAAGAAAAAGGAAAATAATGGACAACAAGGCAAATACTGCAGTCGTTGATAAGAAGAACAAAGTGTGTTCTTGTAAATGATATGGTATGTCCATTTGGTACGAGAATTAAGGACAAGAATAAAAAGCAAGGAAAGGAAAAATGCTGAATGCTATATAGATTTGACGTACAAAATTCTTATCTGCTGGGATAAAAGTTCACAAGGTGATGATTTGGTTAATTATCAGAAAGATTTTTGGAAATATGACAAAGGATTTGAGAGAAAATCAAGGAAAGCTACATCTTAATCTGGAACTGGCTGCAAAGCAGAAAACCTGTTTTAAGTGGTTGAGCAAGAATCATTTGGGAAGTTCTTGATAAAAAGTATGAACAGATATGAAGAACAACATAAAAGTTCTTTTATAGCAGAACAAGAATGCTTTTCATCCAAGAGTGAGGGCTGTGGTTCTATATGATGCATAATTAAACTAATTACAGCATCAATACCGTGTAAGGCCAAATAAGAATAACTGCTTCGAAATTTTGGCACAAGGTGAGCAATTTTTTAGAGGAGGTGGAAAGTCGATTACGTCAATCCCTGAGCTTAATTAATGCTTATATTATCGATGCTGAAAGGATGAAAGATAAATTTGCCCTCAGCAGGATTAAGCTCAAAATGTAGTAAGTCAAAAGAAGTACCATCAGGAATTTTGTGTGATGCTCTAATGATTCTGCGATGATGATGATGATAATAATAATAATAATAAAAATAATAATAATAATAATAATAATAATAATAATAATAATAATAATAATAATAATGTTTTCAAAGTTTGCCACAAGGGCAGCCATTTTGAGGGGTTGTGTCGATTTCATCAACCCCAGTGTTCAACTGGTACTTAATTTATCGACCCCAAAAGGATGAAAGGCAAAGTCGACCTTGGCGGAATTCGAACTCAGAACGTAGCAACTAAGCATTTTGTCCAGCGTGCTAATTATTCTGCTGGGCTCACCACCTTAATAATAATGATAATGATGATGATAATAATAATAATGATGATAATAATAATAATAATAATAATAATAATAATAATAATAATAATAATAATAATAATAATAATAATAATAATAATAATAATAATAACAGATGGTATAGGCACATGCCAGAAAAAATCACAGAAAATGAGAAAGCAACCATACTATGGGATAAGCCAATAAACACAGAGAAATTAAGGCCAATAGGCTGGGTACAGTTGTCACAGATCATCAAGAAAAAAAATGCTTTCTAATTGATGTATCAATACCAACAGTTTACAATGTTTCTCTAAAAGAAATGGAGAAACTTTCAAAATACAAAGACCTGGAAATAGAGGTAACTCGAATGTGGAGTCAAAAACAGAAACAATTCCTATCATAGTAGGTGCCTTAGGTATAATAAAAAAAATATTCAGACAAATACATAACAAAAACTCCAGGACTTACGAATATATATAACATACAGAAAATTTCACTACTGGGCACAGCACACATCCTATGCGAAACAGTAAAAATAAGAGCAACACAACAAACCACAGCACATACCCAAGGCACACAGAGCTGCGCTCGGTAGTGCAGTGAAAGCACATGATAAAAATAAGACTACTGAATAATAATAATATGCACTCAATACAAGCAGTAATACAATAAAAGTCTGCACTGCACCTGAAGAAAAATAACTAACACAATACAATACTGGAAAGAGTTTTTGCACTCCCAACAACAGAAAAGGACACACAATACTGCACACACCCCAGCAATATGGAGGTGTAGCAGGTGATGCAGTAAGAAATTTGCCTCAAACTGCCAAATGTTGAACAATTATATAATAATCATAAAAATGGTTACATGGACCCTAAAACACACAGAAAATGTGAAACTTTCAACAAACCTTACAAAGGAATAGTGAGGGTGAAGAAAATATTTACAAAGTTTACAAATAAAAAATATATATGGCGGTGAGAGAGTTTATATATGTAAATGGACTTAAAAAAGTTTTAAAAGTATCATTTTGCACCGAGATAAATAAGGACAGTACAATATAGCACAAAAGAAGATAAAATTTTAATAAATAAAGCGTGAAAAATTAATGGTTATGTTAAAATCAAGCACTTCACGACACTACCAATAAACCAATTCCCAAATTGTATACAGAGTGCAACAAAATTCACTAGTGAGCATTTCTGGAAACAATTGATGTTGAAAAACTCTAGCATATTTGGAATATGTTCTGGTAAGTTCATTGTAATATCTCAGTTTTATTAATATTAATAATCGTAGGAGTAGGAGCGGTTGTGTGGTAAGTAGCTTTCTTTAACGACCTGTGGCACCTTGGGCAAGTGTCTTCTACTATAGCCTCAGTTTGACCAAAGCGTTGTGAGTGGATTTGGTAGATGGAAACTGAAAGAAGCCCGTCGTATATATGTATATATATGTATGTATGTGTGTATATATTTGTGTGTCTGTGTTTGTCCCTCCCCCAACATTGCTTGACAATCAACGGTGGCGTATTTACGTCCCCGTAACTTAGCGGTTCGGCAAAAGAAACTGATAGAATAAGTACTAGTCTTACAAAGAATAAGTCCTGGGGTCGATTTGCTCGACTAAAGGCAGTGCTCCAGCAGAGCCACAGTCAAATGACTGAAACAAGTAATAGAGTAAAGAGAGATCTCTTGATTGCTGCTTTTTGTGTCATTTTAGTTTCTGTGGCATCCTCAATGAATAAGTTTGACTAATATTTGTATTACTTTTGAAGGATGGTTAATCTTTGTCTTTCCGCACCCTTCTCATGTTTTCATTATGTTCCTGATGATGGGCATTGTTGTTGTTTCGAGACAATTGCTGCTCGTAAAGGAACTAAAGCAGAAAATACTTGGTTTGCAAAGCCATGCCTGTGTCAGACATAACTCATCTATGTCTGTCTATTCACACACATATTAATATGCTGTGAGCAGATCTGGTCACCAGAAAGGGCACAGAGTCTATCTTAGTATGCGTATGTGAGTGTGCGCATACACACACACATGTGACCGGTAAATTCCGCTACGGAAAATTCCACCAGGTAAATTTCACCATGAGTAAATTCCACCATAGTAAATTCCACAATAGTAAATTTCACCATAGTAAATTCCACCATGGTAAATTTCACCATAGGTGAAATTATTATTATTATTATTATTATTATTATTATTATTATTATTATATGGGTTATGATATTATGGAAAAAGAATGAATAAAAATAATGTCAATGAATTCAAAAAATGCGAGGGAGAAAAGATAGTTAATGAACAGTCACACAAAAAATATATGGTGAATACTTTAAACACCTGAATGAGGAAGAAGTATCAAAAAGAGACTCATGGAAATTTATAAAACAAAGTAAATACTTAATGAGAGATAAAAATATTGTACAGTATTTACAAGACAGAAACAACTACTATGGAAGAAAAAAGGCATGTTGATATTGTAAAAAATGAA
This sequence comes from Octopus bimaculoides, assembly GCF_046866305.1. Taxonomy (NCBI): domain Eukaryota; kingdom Metazoa; phylum Mollusca; class Cephalopoda; order Octopoda; family Octopodidae; genus Octopus; species Octopus bimaculoides. Next base: position 110,258,454 of record NC_142930.1, on the reverse strand, counting down.
GGAAATATATAATATATGCAATACAATGTGGAAAAATAGCACACATGAAATATAAGAGAGACACGATGAGATAACCAAGAACAGAAAATCAGAAACGTGCAAATAGAAAAGGTAACAACAAGTGAAAAGTTCAAGATTTTTGTAGATAGCTCAGTAATAACACCAAACCATATAGAAAACAATAAACCCGATATTACAATATCTGACCATGAAAGAGAAGAAACAATAATAATTGAAATTGGAATAACATCGGTTCCTGGGTGGAATTTACCACGGGGGAATATACCCCCCCACACACACACACATATACATATATAAAAATATGTGATTGATCACTAGCCACTAAACCTTTTTTGTATTTTCTCTCCCTGTTTATTTCTGTGTCCCTTTCTGTGGAAGAGCGTAGGTTCGAAACGTAAAAGACTTTCTCACCTTCCCGAGCGTTAAACTAATACATCTGTTTGTTGTTTACACACCCGTCTTCGTCTTTTGTTTTGTTTTTTATTTGTAAATTCCAACTATATATATATACACAAATATCTATATACACATGCATAAATATATATATGTTTGTAGATCAAGCTGTTCCTGAAAAAAGGATACATTAAAAACTCATCAAATTTAGCCCGAACACCCTGTATGATTATGTATATATATATATTCATACATATGTATGTATGTATGTATGTGTGTACGTACATATGTATGTATGCATGTATTTATATGCCTTGTATATATCTTGATACCACGTGCTATTTGTAAGCAAAGTTACTGTTATGTAAATGGTGTAATTCTGTTGCACTGTCGTAAATATGTCCTGGAAAGTGAAAAGTACACCTTATTTGGAAAAAGATAAGGGTTGGCAAGAGGGAGCACATTCAGCTGTAGATTTGTGCCTCAATATACTTTCGTCTGATTCATGAAAGCATGGGAGAGTAGATGTTAAAACTATGAAGATGATAATACATGAGGAAAATGCTAGCAAGGTCCCTTACATTAACTCAAAGGTCGAAATTTGGGAGGTGTCAGCAATCGATTATTTTGAACTCAATAATTGACAGATAATTGATTTTATACTGTAGCAGCAGCAGCAGCAGTAGTAGTAGTAGTAGTAGTAGTAGTAGTAGTAGTAGTAGTAGTAGTAGTAGTAGTAGTAGTAGTAGCATATTATATTTGCAAAATGAAATACTGTGTCCTTGCTAGCACTTGATATTTACGTACCAGCTGCCGGAGTTGTGTTTTAATATATAAATCAGTCTATCCAACAGCATTACACCACCAAATTTAGTGGGTGTTTAAGCAATGCATTCGTGGACAGTTGCTGGGTTGGATGCGGTGCTGATGGAAGAGCAATAACTCTTGATATATTCATATACATCCATTATCTACTTTTCTGTCTTTGATAGCATTATTTACACAAACGCATTCATATATGAACCGTCGTAACGTTTAGCGATAGCAGTGAATTCTATATAAAATCTGCAGAGATAAACTTAAGAATGAGAACGACCTTAATACGTTACTGATCATATTTACTGGCATCGTGTCTACGTTGGTGTGAAAGATAAAATCCACCTCAGCAAGATTTGAAATTTTATCTTAGTTTTCGTTTTCGTTTTGTTGCAATGTGGTAAATCTGAACACTGTAAAACATTTAGTGCAACATTCCATTGTTTCTGCCAACTTATTGCTTTAACTGATCTTTAAAATACGATTTACAAATAACAAATATGGTTACAAGATCTTTTTCTACGTTTATTACACCCCCAAGACAGTGGACGGTCTGTACACTTGATATCTTACTGTCTAGTTTGATTGATGTGTTCACAAACCTTGCCAAACACTTGTTTTTCACTAACTTTTACCCCGTAGCCAGCTTCAAGAATCAATCACTGTTGTTTGATATGTGAATTGAAATTTTGATTTCTTGCTTTCATTCATTCATTCTTTCTTTACTTCTCCCAATACTACTACTACTATTACCTGCTTTTTGCTGATTTTCGCTAAACAATTGCAACAACATTATATTGATTTTTGATGTCAGTTCTATAGAATGGTGCCATGCATAAAACGTAAAGTGCTGGAATGTCATGGTTTCTATGCAGTTTTGATCCTTGCTTTATAACTATTTTACACAACTGCATTCTTTCTTGATGCATACTTTCTACCCAAGCTTAAAACAATTCACACCAATCACTTGCTATGTCATCTTCATATTTTTTTGCAATATGGTAGAGAACAATTGTCAAGTAAACTCAACCTGGCACATATTATTAAAATATTTTATTATTTTCTTCATTAATTTCTTGCACAAGTACATAGTAGTCTACAAGGAAGAAATTTTAGCACTTGCTGCGTGGTTATGAATTTTCCAAGACTGTTTGAGACGTTGGTGGGGAGAATTTTCTTGGACTTAATAATATCAGATAACACACCTGGAACTCCGGATGTGAACATTCATTTGTCCATGTTCCCCAAACGACTATACAACATGTAATATAGAAGGCTTATTTGTGCAGACGCATCTACATAGATGCAGGCATGGGTGTGTGGTTAAGAAGTGTGCTCCTGAACTACATGGATCAGGTTCAGTTCTGCTGTGCCGCATCTTTGGCGAGTGTCTTCTACCATAGTTACGGGCCGACCAAGAATTTCTGAATGAATTTGGTACAGAGAAACTGAAAGTAACTCATCATGTGTGTCTGTATACATACACACACACACACACACACACACACACACACACACACACACACACACACACACACATATATATATATATATATATATATATATATATATATATATATATAATATGTAAATAATATATATATATATATATATATATATATATATATATATGTGTAAGTAATATATATATAATATGTATATAATATACTTATATACATTTCTGTCCTGATATACCATGTTAGTTGTAAATGAGTGTCACCATCATACAAGCATGGTCGTTCATTTCCATTATTCTGCAAACCGTATCTAAACAAATTTTTACCTTACTTGAAAACAGACAAGGATTGATGACAGGAAGAATATGCAGTCATAAAGAATTTGCCTCAGTAGACTCAGTCCAATCCATACTAGCATGGAAAAGTGGACATTAAAACGATGACGGGCATGATGATGATGATGATGATGATGATGATGTATGAGAGGGAGAAATGAGACTGTAAAACACTGAGGCTTTCCTCTTAAAATATTATTGAAACATGAGAGAACCAAATTTGTTGGATTGCTAATTTAATATTTTATTTTCTCGGAGTTTAATCTCTTGTGTGACTACTGCTCTTTGAATGTTATTTATGAAAATATTATTTTTAAAATTTCTCCTCTATGAGAGCAAATAATATGATTCAGCAATACAATATTGAAATGGGAAAACTGCAAAGCCAAAGGTCAACTTCAGCCCTCTGAATAATCAGCATTTAGTGTTTCTTGATTACTGCAGTTCTTTTAATTTTCCTGAGAAATCCTTCATGTACCATTTTCAGCATGCCTTTTGGCTAATAATACCATTATGTTATGTATCATTTTCCTCTGCAGTTTCTCTACAAATAATAGAGACAGGCAGTATGAGTTTCTATTGATGATATATATATATATACATCAAGATTATATATCTTATTGTTTGACATTCGTTTAAACAAGTGTCTAATCCACATACACTGATTAACAGGGAGTATACTTTTACCACCATGGGTAATATCAAGAAACATGGTGTGTATAGATGTATGTATATATTCTCATGTTCTTATACTGGTTTCACTCATTTGACTGCGGCTATGCTGGAACACCACTTTTAGTTGAATGAATCGACCCCAGGACTTATTATTTGTAAGTCTAGTACTTGTTCTATCAGTCTCTTTTGACGAACCACTAGATTACAGGAATGTAAACACAACAAAATCGGTTGTCAAGCGATGGTGGGAGGCGAAAACAGACACACAAACATATATACACATATATATATATATATATATATATATATATATATATATATATATATATATATCATCATCATCATCATCGTTTAACGTCCGCTTTCCAGGCTGGTATGGGTTGGATGATTTGACTGAGGATTGGTGAACCAGATAGCTACACGAGGCTCCAATCTGATTTGGCAGGATTTATATATATATATATATATATATATATATACAATGGGCTTCTTTCAGCTTCTGTTTACCAGATCTAGTCACAAGGCTTTGGTTGGCCTGAGGCTATAGTAGAAGACACTTTCCCAAAGTGCCATGCAGTAGGACTGAACCCAGAACTTTGTGATTGGTAAGCAAGCTACTTACCACACAGCCACGCCTGCGCCTATCGTGGCACTCTGAGGGTTACGACGATGAGGGTGCCAGTTGATCTGATGAATGGAACAGCCTGCTCATGAAATTAACGTGTAATTGGCTGAGCACTCCACAGACATATGTACCCTTAACGTAGTTCTCAGGGAGATTCAACGGGACACAGTGTGAGAAGACTGGCCCTTGGAAATACAGGTACAACATGAACAGAAAGAAAGAGTGGGAGAAAGTTAGGTGAAAGAGGAGAGCAGGGTTAACCACCATCCCCTGCCAGAGCCTTGTGGTGCTTTTGCTGTTTACGCTCAATAAACACTCACAACACCTGGTCTAGAAATCGAAACGGCAATCTTTTGACCGCGAGTCCGCTGCCCCAACCATTGGGCTATTACACCCCCCACCCACATATATATATATAAAAATAGTACATAGCTCATAATGCTGGCAGCACAATGTTTGTGAGTTTCATTTCCTAGACTACTGACTATACAGTTGCAAATCCAGCCGTTGTACTATGTGGGCGTTGGTCAAAGTTCAAAACAGTTTGCTTCAGTCTGCTTGATTGATATAAACTATAACTTCACAGTTGAATGGTTAGAGAGAGGGAGAGAGAGAAACAGACAGGCAGACAGACAGACGGAGACAGAGAGACAAAAGAGCATCGAACTGTAAAAAGCAATTCCTTTAATTAAAAAATTAACAATAATAATAATAACAATAATACTAATAGTAATAATTATAATAATAATAATAATTTCTATCAGAACAATAATAATCCTTTTTACTAAAGGCACAAGGCCTGAAATTTTGGGGCATGGGATTAGTTGAGTACTTCGACCCCAGTGTTCCACTGCTACTTAATTTATCGACTCCGAAAGAATAAAAGGCAAAGTCGACTTCGGTGAAATTTGAACTCAGAACTTAGTAATGGCCGAAATACTGTTAAGTATATCGTTCAGCTTGTTAACGATTCTGCCAGCTCGCCACCTTACAACAACAACAATAATAATGATGACGATTTGAAATTTTGGCACAAGGCCAGGAATTTTTAGAAAGGAGCTAAGTCAATTACATGGACCCCAGTACTTAACTGGTATTCGTTTTATCAACCCCAAAGATGAAAGGCAAAGTTGAACTCAGCGGCATTTGAACTCAGAACGTGAAAAGAGAGAAAGTATCACTAAGCATTTTGCTTGGCATATCAACGATTCTGCCTGCTTGATGTCTTAATTAGTTGTTTAATAATAATAATGATAATAACAACAACAATAATAATGTAGAATAAACCTGACTCATTGATGCAGAAATGGAAAATTGGATGCAACACAACAAAAATGAGAAAAATAACAATTAGAGTATAAAAAATATATACCAAGAATAAGATAAACATAACAAGCCTGACCATTCTCATCGAAATTGTAAGCATGGAACAATCTTAACTGATCCTCCCTTTCTATGTTAAGACTCAAAAGAAAATGAAGGAAAATATTTAATACATAAAACAAAATAGAGATATGAAGAGAGATCCGGTGAGCTGTTTCAAGTAGTTCTGTAACATTGTTGTTATTGTTTAGGGTGATGAGGCGGTTGGATCGTTTGCATGCTGGGTAAAATGCTTACCAGCATTTCGTCTGTATTCGGTT
>NC_142930.1:110244989-110249989 GCF_046866305.1 Octopus bimaculoides | reverse complement strand
ACACCAATTTGATGGAGGGCATCAGGTGATGTACAGCACATACATTTGATCCGTATAAACATATCATTTGTGAATGTCATTCAGAAAAACGCTTAACAGTTATACATCACCTTCAACAGGAGACTATAAACAGTGGGGGGTGGCGAATCCTGCTGTACTCTTTCACCACAACTTTCTTCCTGTTTCTGTTGTACCTGTAATTCAAAAGGTCAGCCTTGTCACACTGTGTCATGCTAAATCTCCCCAAGAACTATGTTAAGGGTACACATGTCTGTGGAGTACTCAACCACTTGCACGTTAATTTCAAGAGCAGGCTGTTCCATTGATCGGATCAACTGGAACCCTCATCGTCGTAACCGACGGAGTGCCATGATTATTGTTGTTGTTGTTGCTATTTTCATCATTATCATTATCCTTATTATTAATGTGATTATTGTGATGTCTACTGCCATTGTTGCTCAGGATAGTTTTCTTGTTGCTGCTGTTGTTCCTAAGAACTTTATTGTTAGTCCAGTGTTGTTCTTAAAGCCATTTTTCTTCCTCTTTGTGTTTCTTTCTCTTCTCTATTTGTTTTCCTCAGATAAGATTCATCGGATCAGAAATATGCTTTGTTCTTGTTGAATGGAACGATGTTTAACTGCTAATGAAAGTAAATAGAAGCCAATTAGCATGAATGGGAAATTTTTTCAAGATGACAAAAACAAAAATGAGGCGAAAAACGAAAAAAAAAATTACAAATAAGGGAATAATATAATGATTATGACGATGATTATGATTATAATAGTGATGATGATGAAGATGAGAATAAAGATACTAATGAGAAGGTGGAAGAGGATAATAATGATCATAAGGATGATTATGATGATGATTATGATAAGAATAGTAATAATGAGGAGTAGGAGGAGGAGGATAATGATGATCATAAGGATGATGTTAATGATGATGAGGACGTTGATAATGATTAATGATGATGGTGATGATGATGATGATGGAAATGGTGGTCGTGATGACAATGCTGAGAACAACAATGACAGCAGTGACAGCAATGATGGTTATAGTGATGATGTTGATGATGATGATAATGAGGAGTAAAAAGAGGAATATGAAGTGGATGATAATATTGATATCAAAAATAAAAACATAATCAATAACAATGATTATTAAAATATTAATACACCTACTACTAATAACAATAATAATAATAGTAATAATGATAACAATAACAACAATAATAATAATAGTAATAATGATAACAACAACAACAACAACAACAACAATAATAATAATAATAATAATAATAATAATAATAATAATAATAATAATAATAATAATAATAGTAATAATAATAATAATAATAGTTATAATGATAACAACAACTACAACAATAATAATAACAATAGTAATGATAATAATGATAATAATAAGAACAATAATAATCAAGATAACAATGCTGACAAGAATAACAACAATAGCAATATTTGTTGTACAGATAATAATGGTTATAAAATCATCCATTTAAGAAACTGATAACATTGTCTTTTATTTTATTTTTCATAGATGGCATTAGTTTGATGAGTATTTCTAAATCTGAAAGAAGAGATTAAAAAAAGAAAATAATGTCTTTTGTTTAGGAGTAAACTGTCTTTGAGTGAATTCATTTATCCTGCAATGCACCGGACATTGTATTTTATTTTCATCAAAAGAAGGAAAATCTTTTATCACAATTCAAAAATAATAATAATAACTTAAAAAACCAAACACCAAATAAAGGAACTGCTCGTCAATTTGTATGATTAAATGTTGATGTTATTTTACACGCCATTGTCATTGCAGTTTTGCCAGTGAATTATTGTATCAATTCTTCAGATCTGGTGGCATACAATTTAAAGTAAAGGACACCATACTCAACTGAAAATTAATGTTGATAATTACAAAAACAAAAATAAATTTAATCTAGGGGGAAGTTTCTATGTATAATTCCTTTGGCAAGGCGGCGAGCTGGCAGAATCGTTAGCACACCAGGTGAAATGCTTAGCAGTAGTTCATCCAACTTTACGTTCTGAGTTTAGATTCCACTGAGGTCGACTTTGCCTTTCATCCTTTCGGAGTCGATAAATTATGTACCAGTTGCATACTGGAGTTGATCTAATCAACTGGCCCCCTCTCCAATAATTTTGGGCCTTTAACCCTCCAATTCGGAGTATAGGCCACTTATAATTGAATTCCATGTTGCATAATTTTTCACTTCTGTACTTATACCCTGCCATGAATATCCCCCTTTCTCTAGTTTCTTTTGTGTTGATCTACGCCACGAGTTCTTAGGCCTACCCCTCTTTCTATATCCATCCGGATTCCCCTGTAAAGCACTTTTCGCTACATTTGGTGTGTCCTTTCTAATTGTGCTATCAATCTACTTCCACTTTTTCTTAAATATTTGCTCCCTAATCGAAACTTGATTCGTTCTTCGCCATAGCTCCATATTGCTTATGTGTTCAGGCCATCTAATTTTAAGTAAACTACACAAGCACCTGTTGATGAATGATTGTATTTGCTTATTTGACTTAACTGTTGTTCTCCATGTCTCAGCCCCATACAATAACACCGCTTTTACGTTAGTGTTAAAAATTCTTATTTTGTTCTTTATTGAAATTTCACTTGCGCTCCATACTTTTTTTAACAGGTGGAAAGCGGTCCTTGCCTTACTTAATCTCGTCTTAATATCTTCGTCGGTGCCGCCTGAGAACGTAATCTTACTACCTAAATACGTAAACTCGGCTGCATCCTCTACTTCACCGGTTTCTAGTTTAATACGTTCACTGTTTACTTCATTAACGCGCATAACTTTTTTTTTTGTCGCGGATGACTTTCAATCCTAGTTTGGCAGCTATTGCTTCTAATTTTGACGTTTTATTTTGCATTTGGCTATATGTTTGTGAAAGTAGTGCTATATGATCTGCAAAGTCGAGATCTTCTAGAGCTTCTGCATCCGTCCATTCAAGGCCTGTTTGGCTTTCAATCGTAGTTTCCTTCATAATCCAACCTATAACTAGTAGAAATAAAAAGGGAGAAACTATACAGCCCTGTCGAACTCCTGTTCTTACTTCGAATTTATCGAAGAGTAGAAAAGAATATTTTGTATATGTTAAGGCTGTGAGATGGCAGAGTCGCTAGAAAACCGGGCAAAATGCTTAGCAGAATTTCGTCCTCCTTTACGTTCTGAGTTGAGATTCCACTGAAGTTTACTTTACCTTTCATCCTTTCAGGGTCGATAAATTAAGTACCAGTTACGTACTGGGGTCGATCTAATCGACTGGCCCCCTCCCCCAAAATTCCAGGCCTTGTGCCTAGAGTAGAAACTATACAATGTAGCTGGTAAAATTATTCAAGAAAATTCCTGTCTTTTAATATTAACATTGGTTGTTAAGGAAGGAGGCTGGCAGAATTGTTACCGTGCCAGGTAACATGCTTAGTGGCATTTCATTTGTCTTTATGTTCCGAGTTCAAATTTTACCAGGGTTGAATTTGCTGTTCATCCTTTTAGGTTTGATAAAACAACTACCAGTTTAACTCAGAGGTTGATATAATCAACTTACCCCATCTCCCAAAACTGCTGGCCTTGCACTAAAATTTGAAAGGAATATTATCATTGGTTGAAAGGAAGTAAACGGGCAGAATCATTAGAATACTGGGCAAAATACTTAGTGGTAATTTATCCATTCTGACTTCAAATTCTGTAAAGGCCCGCTTTTACTTTTAATCTTCTCAGGATTGACAAAACAAGTCGCAGTTGAACACTGGGACTGATGTTATTTATACACGCATCAAAAAAGATTGCTGGCTTTGTGCCTAAATTTGAAACCAGTATTATGATTAGTTGTTGTCTGATCCCTAACAATATCTCAGAATAAACCAGACACCTGTTCGAGATAGAACAGCTTGAGAAAGACTTCTCCGGTCGTCATAGGAATTCCCCCACACCACCAGCAGAAATCCCACTCCAGATTCAGAAACACCATGCATTTAGATGAAGACATTCAGTCCCCTAAGATTGAGAATGGATAATGAAGAGCTGCTTTAGTCAGGTGGAGGCTATAAAACTGACCCTAACTACGTCTGAATGTGGAGAAGCAGACAATATCATGGAGCACTGCCTTGTCTAAAAATATTATGCATAAAAAGTTATGATCTTTTGCAATTTCATATTAATTTTTATTTTTCTGCAGCAAGGAAGGTGTTTATAAAGCCATTTAAAAACACACAAAGACCATTAGATTCCCTTCAACATTTAAATTTAATTTGTCAAAATATTTTTGTCGCTTTGAGACTGCAACCTGTTCACTGACAAAATTCTGTGCTGCATAACTAAGCGATGAAAATATGTTGACAAGTTAAATATAAAAGTTGAAGTGAATCTAATGGTTTTTGTGTGTTTTTAAATGGCTTATAAATACCTTCCACACTGCAATTGTTTTCGTTCCAGCACACAATCACAGATCAGGTCACTTGCTATGCAAGTACATCTCTGTAATTTTATTATTTTGTTCATGTGTTAAAATAGGTACATATTAAAAACATATTAAAATAAAGAATTTCATTCATTAAAAGATTAATTATTAATTGTTAATTATTTAATTAGAATATAACATTATTTTATAATAAAAATTGTTTAAAGCTATATTTATTGTAACAGATATGCTGCTATTAATCCTTTGTTATTTTTATGTGCAAACAAAATTTCTAAGTTTGAAGAAAATCTGTATATAGAAAATATTCACAATAGTATCATTTTTTTCAATTATAAATGTAAATATAATTAATCATAATAAAGAAATAAAAATGCACCAGAATGAAAAATGCGGGTGCAGAATACTTGAATATTCTTAAGTATTGAACCTGGAAAACTACAAGATAAGAAGTAAAAAAAATTAAATTATTGCTACTGATGTTTGCTCATGAAATGTGCACTGTTTTGTTTTTTATACTTTTTTGGTTTTTGTTTT
>NC_142930.1:110212489-110239989 GCF_046866305.1 Octopus bimaculoides | reverse complement strand
TATACCAAAACAGACAATGGAACCTGTGTGGCTTCTAACCTTGCCAGCTCCTCTCAAACCGTCCAACCCATGCCAGCATGGAAAACGGATGTTAAAGGGTAATGATGAGAGAACATTTCCATCATGTAGATAATGTGTGTTCATAACGTGCACAATTAACCGGTGTAAGGGGACTTTGAGATACCATGGGATTTCAAACTAATTGTGTTTGTTCTCAGCCAAATCAAATGATTCTAACAAGAGCACAAGCTTTTGTTTATAGAAATTAGTAAACCGAATTTTTGCTGAGCCATGTTGATGTCTGCCAAACAGATAATAATTCATGGGGTGCACACAGAGCAGCAAGAATACAAACAATAACACGGGGGAACACGGAATTTGGTGCCTGAGATAATAGACCCCTTTTTAAGTAAGCATTGATTGCTTTTCTAAATAAGCTACGCCCCTAATTGCTATGTATACAAATGATTTAGCACAAAGGCTGATGATTACAAATCATTATTATTGCATCCTGGATAAAAAGAAATGACTTCATGCGAGAAGAATATATTTAAATTGCATCCATAGAATGAGATAACAGTGAAACAAGAGTAGAAAGTTATTGAAACCATGTTAATTTTCTCAGATGTCTCACAAAAGCAGTGTTTTAGTGTCTCCCTGTAGTGAGTTGCTCCGCACAGTCATGTTGAATGATACAGTAGTAATTCGCCATCATATGGATATTCCAGCGTCCATGGCAATCTTTCTTCCATAGTTCGTAAACCTTGGAAGAATCGTTCACCCATACATCACTTAGGTCACTTGGATTGTTTTGCAGATAACTCAAGGTTGCCTGCAAAACAATCCAGGTGATTAACGAGGTAGTGTTTTGATTCTCATATCACAGCCAAGTGGACGGAGTCAATGACTACGGAAAAGGTTGCAAGACGCAACAAAAAATTTTTTAAAAATAGATACTTAAATGAATGGAAATCGAACTGGTGAGTGTGTTAAATAAGGCACTAAAAGAGAATGACTCTCCCCAGACACAATAAAACATTTTATTAGTTTTAGTAATTTTAATATATAGTGTTCTCACATTAGCATGCCGGGCGAAATGCTTAGCGGTATTTTGTCTGCCATTATGTTCTGAGTACAAATTGCGCCGAGGTTGACTTTGCCTTTCATCCTTTTGAGATTGATTAAATAAGTAACAGTTATGCACTGAGGTTGATGTAATCAACTTAATCCCTTCGTCTGTCTTTGTGTGTCCCCTCTGTGTTTAGCCCCCTGTAGGCAATAAAAGAAATAAATACATGGTGCTCTCACATTAGCATGCCAGGCAAAATGCTTAGTGGTATTTCGTCTGTTTTTACGTTCTGAGTTCAAATTCTACTGATGTCGACTTTGCTTTTCATCCTTTCAGGGTCGATAGATTAAGTACAATTTGTATAATGGGTTGATCTAATCAACTGACCTCCTCTCCCAAAATTTCAGGCCTTGTGCCTGAGTTCAAATTGCACCGAGGTCGACTATGCCTTTCATCCTTTCGGGGTTGATAAATTAAGTACCAGTTGAGCATTGGAGTCGATGTAATTGATTATACCCTTCTTCGAAATTTCAGGTTTTGTACCTGCAGTAGAAAGAATTATTATCATTGTTGCTGCTGTTATTATTGTCCTTATTAATCCATTTATTTTTCAAAGTTATGTAAGTATTAATTTCGTAAATGAAAGCTATATTTTATCAGCATTAAAATCATCCAATTATTAGGTGATGACTTTATGTAATTCAGAATATGAATTAACTTGTAAAAGGTTTATAGCTTCTTAATGGCAGACCAACTGAAACGTGACTTCTCTTTCTCTTTTAATTCATTTTACTAAGCTTATATTTATTTTTATATTCTACAATGAAAACAGATTTCTTCAATTTTGGTACATCATTTTTTAACTTGGTCTTGTCATATTTTCTTACAAAAGCTTTTCTGATTTAATTTTTCGACTTTATTCCACTCTTTTTCTGTTAAAGCTATCTAATACTTTTATAACCTGGTTATGTCATTATCATCATCATTGTCATCGTCATTGTATTAGCATCTATTTTCTATGCTTGCATGGATCAGACAAAATACTTTGAGGTAGATTTTCTGCAAATGCACGATTTTCCTGTCAACAACCGTCACCTGTTTCTAAGCAAGGCAATATTTCCCATGGTCAAGGCATATTTCCATTGAAAATTGGTAACAGAGTACTCCATTTGAATAGCAGTAAAACTCAAGAACATGATTATACGGGACACCAGCATCGGTGCTATGTCTATGGTGAGAAAATAATAATTTAATTTCCGTTTTCCTTTCTGGCATGGGTTGGACTGTTCCATAGGAGCTGACAAGCCGGATAACTGCACCAGGCTCGAAACGTCCGTCTTGGCTTGGTTTCTCTGACTAGATGCCCTTCCTAATGCCAACCACTTTACAGGGTGTACTAGATGCTTTTATGTTGCTCCAGCAGAGGTGATTTATACAGGACACCAGCACGGATGCTCTATGTTTGTATGTATATGTATACAAGTATGTATAAATATATGTTGCTACGTCTATGGTGAGAGGAGCTTCAATCTTTTTTACAATCATAATCGTGTAATTAAGTATAAACTTTAGATCTATTCTGTACTAGGTTTACACTAATATAATCTCTAACAATATATCTACAATAAGCTTCAAATAACTCATCAAAATCTAAATGTTGTTTACTTCCATTGAAAATATTTCATATTATTAAGTTTCAACTAAATTCCTTTGTTTAATTTAATATTTTAAAATCTGTTTACGTATATTACTAAATTACCTGCTTAATACTTTTATTTCATAAAAAATTGCAAAAAAAATTGTTCATTTGATGTTTAAACAATTAGCAAGTCACTTTATATGAGTATGTATGTATGTAAGTATACATATATGTGTGTGTGTATATATATGTATATATATATATATATATATATATATATATATATATATATATATATATATATATATATATATATATATATATATATATATATATATATGTGTGTGTGTGTGTGTATATATATATATATATATATATATATACATTTACACACACATATATATGTGTATATATATACATACACACACACAAATATATATATACACATAGACACACACACATATATATATATATACATATATGTATGCATGTATGTATGTATATGCACACACGGAGTGTTTGTTTACTGCTTTAAGCAATAAGCTATTGCATAGAAGGAAAGAGAAAAGAGAAAGAGAGAGAGAGATTCACAAGCGCAGAAGAAGTAGAGGAACCTGAAGTTTTTTTTTATATTTGTTATTTCTAATTTATTTATATATTTTGTTTCATCTTTTTTTTTTTGATATCGCAACAACTGTGCCTTGAAGGAATTCAGCTGCTGCTTCTGTTGCAGCTGCAACTTCCGTCACTGCAGCTACCACTTCCATTCTGCATTCTAGCTATTTACCAATTCCAAAGTCTGATAAACTGTTGCATTGCTAATGGCTTCTTATTGTTGCTCTTCAATATGGTAAATTGAATGCCGTTGTAATTTTTGCCTTAGTACAAATCTTCAAGACAGCCACTGAAATGATTTCGTGTTTAAAGTTGTTTCTGTCAACTCAAGATGCTTCTAAGGCCATCTGTTACATTGTCTAGTCAAAGACGATGACATGTAAATGCTTTTTATACGTAACAGACCGTTTACAGAATGAACTAGATTTTTTTTTTCTTGAGCGATCGATCGATCAGTACACTCAAACATATTTGGTTAGAGGAAGGCAACGGCACTGACTTAGCAGTAGAATCTTCGTCTCCGTTGTCGTCGTCGTCAGCAACAACCTCATCATCATTGCCGTTGTCCTCATCGTCTTCATCATCGTTGCACCACCACCACCACCGCCTCCACCATCATTTACCGTCGTTGTCATCGTTTTATGTTCCCTTTCTGCAGCTGTCATTGGTTAGACGGGAATTTCTGAGATAGTTTTATCGCCCGTTTCCATTCTTATTGCTTTAAGCTCTTCATCACTACTGCCGTTGTCGTCATCATCAGCAGCAGCAATAACATCATCATCATCATCGTTGTCCTCGTCGTCTTTGTCATCGTCGGACCACCACCACCATCATCATCGTCATCATCATCGTCATCAGCAACAACCTCGTCATCATCGTCATCTTCATCATTGTCACACCACCATCATCATCATCCTCATCATTGTCATCATCATCAGCAGTAACCCTCTTCATCATCATCGTTGTCCTCATCGTCGTCTTCATCATTGTCGCACCACCACCACCATCATCATCATTGTCATCGTCATCGTCGTCAGCAACAACCTCATCATCATCGTTGTTGTCCTCATCATCATCTTCATCATTGTTGCACCACCACCACTATCATCGTCATCATCATCATCATCATCGTCGTTGTCATCGTTTTATGTTCCCTTTCTGCAGCTGTCATTGGTTAGACGGGATTTTCTGAGACAGAGTTTCATCGTCTGTTTCCATTCTTATTGCTTTAATCTCATCTTCTGAGAAGCAGGAACATGGGTTGCCTTACTGTCGCAAATATATTTCTCTTACAGCTTTGACTTGTAGTTTTCTGATTAAAAACCTTGCTAATTCGGATATTGTCTTTTAGGCTCCTAAAATATACATATTTAATATATTAGTAGAGGTGCGTGGCTTAGTAATTAAGATGCTGGACTCATGATCGTAAGATGGTGGTTTCAATTTTTCAACCAGGCAGCGCATTGTGTTCTTGAGCAAGATATTTCATTTCACGTCATGCCAGTCCACTCAGCTGGCAAAAATGAGTTATCGTGCGAGGGACTAGCGTCCCATCAATGTAGAGTGTATATAAGCCAGAAAATCAGGGTAACCGGCCCTTTGAGTGTATAAGGCACGTGAAGGGGCTTTGGTGAAGTGTGTGGCTTAGTGGTTAGGCTGTTGGACCTATGATCACAAGATTGGTGTTTCGATTCCTGGACCGGGTGACACGTTGTTGCCTTGAGCAAAATACCTCATTTTCCGTTGCTCCACTCCTTTCAGCGGTCGAGAGGGGAATATATGTGCCACAGAAACCAGGAAACTGACCCTATGAGTCTATACGACAGGGGAAGGGTCTTTATTGTTGTTTTATCGTTTAATATATTGACTACACACCTCCCCTACAAAGATTGCTTTAGTTTCCCCTATGTAGATAATACGAAGTTTATTAAAGGACGGTGAAGTACATTTCAGATTGTTTGAGACAAGTAAAAAGAGACAGAAATACAATCAATGATTTCACAATGATTTCTAAGGAAAATATGTCACAACTTCAGGACCAGCAAAGTGTCAATTTTAGTACCTTCCGTTAAAATTTCATTCTAATTTGTGCTCCAGACTTCTTAATGCCAAAATCATTTCACTTCTTCATTATTTTAAGCATCAATTCAAACAAAGCAATGTATTTAAACAGAAATAAGTTAACAAACTGACTAAAGACATCTTAATTTTAAACCATCCATCAAAATTTCATATTAATTTAGGTTCCAAGTTTAGGTTCAAAATACCAACTTCTTCATTATTTTGAAAAATAATTTAAACAAAAGTAGTGTATTTCACCAGAAATATATAACAAAAGGTTTGAAAATATTTAGCAGAATGTGTCATTTTCTTATTGAGTTTTGGTTTGTCAGTTTAATCCCTTGGATTTCAACTATTTTGACTTTATGATTTGGTAAAGATCAAAAAAATACTGGGTTCCTTACATGGATACAAGTAATCCTAACTTAAAGTTCAGCTCTTGTTTAATGACTTTTCCCACCACACCTTTCGCACCCACATGAACATGTCATGCTATGTCACCTACGATTATTGCTGTTGCCACACCAAACTATCTGATGCTATCAATACTACTTAATTCAAGCAACTACAATTACCTAAACTGTAAGTTAAGTAATTCCCTTTGTCACAGTACATTAGAATGGCCTGCCAAAAGGCGGCGAGCTGGCAGAAAGGTTAGCACGCCGGGCGAAATGCTTAGTGGTATTTCATCTGCCGTTACGTTCTGAGTTCAAATTCCGCCAAGGTCGACTTTGCCTTTCATCCTTTCGGGGTCAATAAATTGAGTACCAGTTACGCACTAGGGGTCGATGTAATCAACTTGATCCCTTGTTTGTCCGCTCTATGTTTAGCCCCTTGTGGGCAATAAAGAAATAAGAATGACCTACGGAAAAATAACATGATCCTTTGGACTCTTTGATAATTCATTGTTTTGCTATTTGAAAGTAGGAATCTTTCCCGAAATATTATGAGATTATTAACCTATGTAAGGTGATACAGTAGCTTTTCTTTTTGTTCTTATTCATTGACATCACCTTACATATTTTGCTTAACTCCTCACCTGCATTACTCAAAGGTTCCTACAAAGATCTCATTTACAGATACTGCACTACTTCATGCAAAATACTTTTGCTCTCATGTCCAAAAAATACTACTTTTAAAACTAAAAATTTAGAAAATGTGATAAAAAAAAATCTACTCCTCACCTTTTATTATTAATTAAACTTGTGTTTAATAAAATTATCAATAATATGCGTTTCCAGTTATTAATATTGATTTTCAAAAGCTATGAATCATATTCAAAAAGAAAACCACCTCTGAATGCACTGAGAAACCTTTTGATGTGTATCATTCGAGAAACACTATTCTAATCACTTGATTGTAAACTAGAGAGAATAAGCTTGGGTCTCCTCCTTCTGAGGTTGATAAAAAGGAGGACTGTTTGTATTACTATATTAGTAGGAGTGGTTGGTTAACTATGCTAATATCATAAGCATCAGGGAGTGGATGTGACAACAACAGTATTAGGTGATGGAGCATGAAATGTTGGTGAAGGTGTGAAAAGGAGTGGTGGAGATTATTATTAAACAGTTACTGAACTTTTTAAGACAAGGTTGTTGCCGGTTGTCAGTGGTAGCAGTGATAGTAATGATTTTGTCACCATCTTCATCAATATCGTTGTTGTTGTTGTTGTTGTTGTTGCTTTGTTGTTTAATCCTAAGTCAACCCTGACCATGCCGCTCCATGTTCAAACAGACGTTCTAAATGTCTGTATCTGGACTTTTGATATTACTAAGGTTACATTGTCCAAAATATCCTTCACTTTTCTAAACACTTTAGGGTGGGACTCCAAGAGAATTTAACTGTTATTTTTAGCAGCGTCTGTAACCAGGTAAAGCCCCCCCCCCCCCACACACACACACACCTACCCATTGGTTTGTGATATGTAATATTCAGTGGTCTTTGCAGTACGGTATGCATTCCCTCTGTAAAACTATACTTCAATTTAGAAATTGATACATACGTACATACATACATATATGCATATATATATATATATATATATATATATATATATATATATATATATATATTTATGTATATATAAATATATATATATATATATATATATATATATATACATATATATTAATATATATATATATATATATATATATATATATATATATATATATATATATATATATATGTATGCATGTATGGGCACATACACACAGTGTATACATACATATATGTTACATAGATATACTCACATATCTTTATAAAGAGATAAATAAACAGATCGATAGAAAGAAAGAAAAAAGAAGTGAAGAACTAAATATGTAAGTGTACGTATGTATGTGCGTATGTACACACACACACACACACACATATATATATATATATATATATATATATATATATATATATAAATATATATATATATATATATATATACATACAAAGAGAAAGAGAGAAAATTAGAAAAAAAAAGGAAAGTTAAGAAAGAAAAGAGAGAAGTTGAACAAAGAAATTTTGCTGCATTGATAGCATGCAACAACTAGTAACTGCAATTGCCGAAAGACAGGACAGGAATCAATTTTATTGCTTCCTTCCCTCCTTCCTTCCTTTCTTCCTTCCTTCCCTCCTTCCTTCTATACTTACCGCTTTCCTTTCTCACCTCCTTACTCGAATTACCACTGGAGCGACGACTGGAAACTATTGCAACTATCGAGTAATTTACTGTGCCAATGCAGCACTGAAGAATGGTTCAAAATCTATGTTGGCAGTTAAGCATAACCGAAA
The DNA here is from genome assembly GCF_046866305.1 of Octopus bimaculoides. NCBI lineage: Eukaryota > Metazoa > Mollusca > Cephalopoda > Octopoda > Octopodidae > Octopus > Octopus bimaculoides. The sequence continues at coordinate 110,231,821 of NC_142930.1, read as the reverse complement.
TCATTGCCACTAACGCTAACACCTCTACGAACAACAGCAAATCCACTGACACTGACATCAACAACATCACCGACCCCCCCCCCCCCTACACACACACACTATCACCAAAACAACATTTAGCAACACCACCACTGCCACTGCCACCACCAACTTCAACATTTTCCACACAGATACAAACACATTTCTTTATATTTTATTCAGATTTACTTATAACATTATTATTATTATTATTATTATTATTATTATTATTATTATTATTATTATTATTATCATTATTATTATTATTATTATTATCTTCATCATCATCATCATTTAAGGTAGAGAGCTGGCCGAGCTGTTTCTGTGCTGGACAAAATGCTTAGCCGTATTTCGCCCGTTACTACGTTCTGACTTCAAATTCCGCCAAAGTCAACTTTGCCTTTCATCCTTTCAGGGTTTATAGATTAAGTACCAGTTATACACTTGGGTTGATGTAATCAATTTATCCTCCCCCTCCCCCCCCCCAAAAAAAAACTGCTACCCTTGTGGCAAAATTTGAAACCATTATTATTATTATCCACGTGAAAAAACATTCGTGTGAGATCATTGCCAGTGCCGCTGAACTGGCTCCTGTGCAGATGGCACGTGAAAAACACCATTTCGAGCATGGCCGTTGCCAGTTCCGCCTGACTGGCCCTCGTGTCGGTGCCACGTAAAATCACCCACTACACTCTCGGAGTGGTTGGCGTTAGGAAGGGCATCCAGCTGTAGAAACTCTGCCAGATCAGATTGGAGCCTGGTGCAGCCATCTGTTTCACCAGTCCTCAGTCAAATCGTCCAACCCATGCTAGCATGGAAGGCAAACGTTAAGCAATGATTATGATCATCATCATCATCATTGAGTGAGAGAGCAGTGTACACCATCACAGTGACACTGGGGTTAAAATATACAAAGCCCAGTATACCCATCATGTCTACCCATCTGATAAAGGTACACCAGGCACATACATCACAACATGCACAACATGGTGATTTCATATCAAGATAAACAGCGCATTGACCTTGCATATGGGGTCTCATTAGAATTCCCTTCAGTTCGACTTGCCCATCCCACTCAAAAGGTCCCTGAATAAGGGTTGTTAAAGGATGTTGAATGAAACACCCACGTTTCCAAAAGTGAATTATCCAAACCCCAAAGATTTCCTCTCAACACATGGCTATGATGCTCCCCCACTACTTCTGTCTTTATCTTCTGAGTTCAAATTCTGCTGAGGTCGACTTTGCCGTTCATTCTTTTGGGGTCAATAAATTAAGTACCACTGAAATACTGGTGTCAGTGTAAACAACTTGTCCCCTCCCCAAAAATTTCAGGCTTTGCGCTTATAGTAGAAAAGATTATTATTATTATTATTATTATTATTATTATTATTATTATTATTATTATTATTATCATAATATTTACTGCGGTGGGCTGGCCAAGCCATTAGCATGCTGGGTAAAATGTTTAATGGCGTTTCGTCTGTCTTTGCATCCTGGGTTCAAACGACACCAAAGTCAACTTTGCCTTTCATTCTTTCAGGGTCGATAGAATAAGAACCAGTCAAGCAGATTTTCAGTTCAAATTCCGCTGAGGTTTGCTTTGCCTTTCATCCTTTCGGGATCGATGCAAACAAGCACCAGTCAAGTACTGCAGATGATGTAATCGACTCAGCCCCCCCCCCCCTCCCCAACTCACCCCCTTCCTTACAATTGCTGGCTTTGTACCAAAACATTTGGAACCGTTATTATGATTATTATTTGATTTCATTGTTGCTTGGCAAGAATCCTTCCAATAATAATTCAATCAGTTTTACCATGCAGTTTAAAAACCAAACTCCAAATCAAAATAAACCACCTTCTTCTCCTCTTCCTCCTGCTACTTATCTTCTTCTTCTTCTTCTTCTTCTTCTTCTTCTTCTTCTTCTCTTTCTTGTTGTTGTTGTTGTTGTTGTTCTTTTTCTTCTTCTTCTTCTCTTTCTTGTTGTTGTTGTTGTTGTTGTTCTTCTTCTTCTTCTGCTTCTTCTCCTTCACCTTTCTTCTTTTTTTCCTTCTTCTTTTTTCTTCTTCTTCTCCTTCTCCTTTCTTCTTCTTTTCCTTCTTCTTTTTCTTCTTCTTCTCCTTCTCCTTTCTTCTTCTTTTCCTTCTTCTTTTTCTTCTTCTTCTCCTTCTCCTTTCTTGTTCTTTTCCTTCTTCTTTTTCTTCTTCTTCTTCTGTCTGTTGCTGTTGTTGTTGTTGTTGTTCTCCTTCTTCTTCTTCTTCTTCTTCTTCTTCTTCTTCTTCTTCTTCTTCTTCTTCTTCTCCTTCTCCTTCTTTTTCTTCTTCTCCTTCTGCTTGTTGTTGTTGTTGTTGTTCTTCTTCTTCTTCTTCTTCTTCTTCTTCTTCTTCTTTTTCTTCTTCTTCTTCTCCTTCTTCTCCTTCTTTTTCTTCTTCTTCTTCTTCTGTTTGTTGTTGTTGGTGTTGTTGTTTTCTTCTTCTTCTTCTTCTTCTTCTCATTCTCCTTCTTCTCCTTCTCCTTCTTCTTTTTCTTCTTCTCCTTCTCCTTCTTCTTTTTCTTCTTCTCCTTCTGCTTGTTGTTGTTGTTGTTCTTCTTCTTCTTCTTCTTCTTCTTATTATTATTATTATTATTTTTCCTTCTTCTACTCATTAGTATTACCCTCCTTCTTCTTCCCCTTCTTTTTCTTCCCTTTTATCTTCCCCTCCTTTTTTCCTTTCTTTTTCTTTCCTTTTATCTTCACCTTCTTTTTTCTTCTTTTTTCTTGTCTTCTTTTTCTTCTCCTTTTTCTTATTCTTTACCTTTTCTTCCCCTTCTTCCCTTCGTCTTTTTCTTTTCTTCTTTATCATCGTCTTCTTCTTCCCCTTTTTCTTTTTCTTCTTCATCTTCTTCATCTTCCTCTTTTTCTTCTGCGTACTGGGGTCGATCTAATTGACTGCACCCGCCCCCCACAAAGAATTCCGGGCCTTGTGCCTAGAGTAGAAAAGAATATTGTGTGATTGTTGTTAAAGAACATCGCCACCGGAGCCGTGTCCTTCATTTCAATCTTTTGCGAAAATATGTCCAGCCGTAGGAAGGTATTGCTCTCCTTCATAAAACATGAGGGTTAATGACTTGAAGGGCATCCAATCATAGATAATCTGTGGCAACGAATTTCATTATATTCGTACAAGCATGGAAAGGGGGTCATTAAAACAACGATGGCAGGATGATGAGGATGATGATGACTACAATGACGATGACGACGACGATGATGATGACGATGATGATGACGATGATGATGATGGCGATGATGACCACAATGACGATGATGATGATGATGATGACGATGATGACCACAATGACGATGATGATGATGATGACGATGACGATGATGGCCACAATGACGATGACGACGATGACGATGATGACGACCACAACGACGAGGACAATGATGATGACGACCACAATGACGATGATGATGATGACCACAATGACGACGACGACGACGATGATGATGACCACAACAACGATGATGATGGTGATGATTACGACGATGGCCACAACGGCAATGATGATGACGACCGCGACAAGGGCGATGACGATGTTGATGTTGATGATGACATCGGCAGCGATAATGATAATGATGATGGTGGTGATGGTTATAATGGTGACAATGATGATGACATATCCATAAGTATTGATCAAATTAATAACTACTTATTTGCCGAGTTGCTAATCAGTTTACTAGAAAAAATATTAAATATTATCACATAAATAATTATAATTCATAATTATTTGCAGTTGTTTCTTTGAAGACTCATCATATTTTGACATATTTTGGTTTTAATTTAAATGTTTTACTGATAGGTTTTACACCAATTTCTCTTCTTTCAATCAATTTGTTTTGCTACAAATATATTTTTGCAATGAATGTGTATTTTGATGAGTATATAGCTGTTGAATCTTCCCGTATATACATATAATACACGGCACTGGATTAACCATTAAGCAGAATAAGCGCGTGCTTAGGGTATCAAGAGAAGGAGGGGGAACCACAGAAATGGTAAATGGTTTATGGCACCAAAAAAAAACAACACTTTAAACTTGCTAAAATAATATTCGGGATGCCTTATCTCTACTAAGTGTAAAAGCAGATGTGTTACGTAAGGTTGATTTCGAGGATCTGATCAAAGATGTTGCAATTTAAAAAGAGAAGAAAACTTTTCCAATATAAATAACGTCGAAGTATACAAAAATAAACATTATGTTCCATCTCACAGTTAGTTTTCTTTCATTTGAGGAATAAAAATTTATTTTATGGTTTATTATTGTTTATATTCTGAATTACATATATACAGGATCACCAAAATCGTTTAGTGCTTCCATAGGTCTTAATCCTGTATTATTATTCCATGTAGGAAAACGAAGAAAGAATTTAGCACTACTTTAGTATTTAGTAACAATTGCTTCTGTTCCACTTTATTTCTAACGCCATTGCTTGTCATTGTGAAGTGTTACACAATATTTGTTGTTGATTATTCTGGAACTTGAAATTGGGTGAAATCCCAAACAAACTTCCTTGGTCTGTGATGAAACTTGCTTTCCCTTATATGGTTGGTGGAGGTGAAGGCAACCTGTGCTAATTGGAGGCATTTAAAATCATAAATACCAAGGATAATCTGGTAAACAAACGTAACAAGCTTTGGTTAAGATGCTTATATAACTACAATAGGACTTTTCGAAAACTTTCATTAGCTTAGGGATTTTCCTCTTTTTCTCATGTTCTACCTTAAATTCGTTTAATGTAAAATTTAATATCTTAAACTTTGAACATCAATCCTTTACATCTTGATTACTCCATATAAATCCACTATTCGGTTGATTTAGACAGTATTAACCAGGACCTACCACTTCTAACATACACTTATGGACTAAAATTATACTCAACCGGTTCCAACGTCCATCTATTCATTTGATCATTCACATCATATAGGATCTGCTATCCCCACCCCTACATTCGAATATTATTTTAATCCCATACATAAGTACTTCTGATATATTTTATATTTTTCTATTATTTTTCTGGTATTTTTATATTATATTTTCCTAAAATTTATAACATTGTGAATATTTTGATATTCCCATTAATTTTAATATTTGTGCATATTTTTATATTCGCGTTATATTGTCATACTTTAATATTACTGCTTATTTATTTAAATACAGACATTTGATAATTCAATTCTTTATCTTGTTTGGAACACTTAAGTTTTCTGACGTACTTTAACTGAATAGGCACTAAAATAACATCTGACTTTTTATAACAGTAGAACTATAATATCTTGTAATGCAATAACAGATAGTGCTCAGAAGGCTTAATAGAGCATAATAATTTATGATAAGAGGAAATGATGATAGCATTAAATCAAGGTTTGCTTGACAACATTCAGAGGTATGGTATAACAGTGTCCCACGTGAACAAAAGTTTGAGCTACTCGTTATAGGATCACAAATCCAGAAGAAGGTGTATGCAGCATAAATAACATGTAACACTGTTACTGTATATTGTAAAATGTAAACAGGATAAATGTTTGAACAGTCTATAAATAGTTATTTAGTTGTAGAGTATTCCTTCCTTCAATATTGTCCACACGGTGGAGTTGAGCCCTGACAGCGACATGACAAATTACATCTGACTTTCTTGGAGGCTTGCCTGGGACTGATTAAAATTTTCTCACAACTTTGTAATAGGTGACAGTGTGTCTCTGGTTGGCTACGCTAACCAAATCATGCATGGATGGATAACAGTTCTGCCAAAAGGAAATTGTGCTCTTACATATTTTTATGTGTTCGTTTCATTTCTAAGTCTATATATGCTTTTAATCCCGAGATGTTACATTTACGTAGGATAAATCCACCTTTTCACTTCGTCATCTACAAACACCTCAATTGTCATTCATAATCTGATAAGAACGAAATTATTCGTATTAAAACAGCATACAGTACTTTTGCTGATGAGCATAAAGCTAAAATTAAAGAAGATGCTTGTATAAGATACTAAACTTAAAGAAATAATGTTCCACAAAGTAGTGTTGAATAAAATATATTTGTGTAAAATTGTACTTAGCATGTTTGAACACATTATGATGTGAGAAGTCCATCTGCAATAGAGATTGTCCTAAGAGGATATATATTCCTCCTATACACATGTGAAAACACAGTTTAAGCTGTGAATGACATCATTGGATCATCGGTCACATACATTTCTGTGTTTTATTTCTTTTCATCAGCTACAAAACAGCAAATCTATCATTCACAAAAGATGCAGGCATCCTACGATGCAATGACACCATCCACGTCTCCAAATGTGTTTTCACACATGTCTAGGAAGAACATTTGTTTTCTTAGGACTGTCTCCGTAGCAGAAGATCTTTAGATCTTTTCATGCTTGAATGTAATCTAGCCTATTAAATATGACTTTAATGAATCTGTTTTATTCAAAGTTGCCTTATTTGACCCCATAAATATATGCGTGTGCATGTCTGGGAGCGGTGCGCACATATGTGTGTCCAAATAAAATTAGTAAATACATAAATATTAAATTTATTCTTTCCTCTACATTGTATGATGCACCTACAACGCTCTTCATATATGTATCTATCTATCTATCCATCCCTCTCTCTCTCTCTATATATATATATATATATATATATATATATATATATATATATATATTATTTATATACTCACTGAAGCATTGAAATATACCAATGTAAACTACTACAATACTCGTCAATTTAGAGTACTCCAGGTTCTTATGGCAGTTGTTCGTGAAATGGTTGTGCAGCAAAACCAATAATTTGTACTTGACTAATAAGGATTGTCGCTGGTATTGTTCAGCTCAAAATCAGGTTTGATGTAGCAAACCTAGAAACAAAGACACTCCAACATTGACCACCCTATCTTTTATTGAACTATATGGAATGACTTCTTAACGAGTGAACTAGACTGCTTTTCGGGTATTATCATCTTTAGAAGAAGGAATACCGCAATGAACGTCACGTATTAATGTCCGAATTCTACTGTAGCATGAGGAACCTCAGGGTAGAGACTCCTCCCCATGCAGTCCAGGAGCCAACCATTTATATCCTCTCACAGTTCCTGTCATGTGCTGTTAATAATATCAGGCAAGGGAGATAAATCCCTAACTACAAGACCTGTAGTGCATCGCAGAATATCACTCTTCATTGTAAAGACTTCTTGCAAGTTAAATGGTAACAGTGATAACATACAAGTTCTATCGTTGTCTAGACTAATAAGTGGTAAACACAGTAATAGTGTCCTTCCTGGACACACACATAAATGTATACACGTACATATATAAGTATGTATATTTATATGTATATATGTACATATGAAGGCACGTGGCTTACTGGTTAGGACATTCGACTCACGACCTTACAGTCGTGAGTTCGATTTCTGGTGCCGTGTCATGTCCTTGAGCAAGACACTTTTTTCCACATTGCTCCAGTCGACTCAGCTGCCAAAAATGAGTTGTACCTGAATTTCAAAGAGCCAGCCTTTTCTCACTCTATGTCATGCTGAATATCCCTAAGAACTACGTTAAGAGTACATGTATCTGTGGAGTGCTCAGCCACTTGCACGTTAATTTCACGAGCAGGCTGTTCCGTTGATCGGATCAACTGGGGCCCTCGTCGTCGTAACCGACGGAGTGCATGAATATGTACATATATGTATGTATGTATGTGTGTGTATAAATATAATTTTTAAAATTCTTTTACTTGTTTCAGTCATTTGACTCCGGTCATGCTGGAGCACTGCCTTTACCTGAACAAATCGACCCCAGGACTTATTCTTTGTAAGCCTAATACTTATTCTATTGGTCTATTTGGCCGAACCGCTAAGTTACGGGAATGTATACATACCAACATTGGTTGTCAAGCGATGTTGGGGGGACAAGCACAGACACACAAGCATATAACATATATACATACATATGTATATATACTATGTATATGTGTGTATATATATATATATATATATATGTGTGTGTGTGTGTGTGTGTGTGTGTGTGTGTGTGTGTTTGTCTGTGTGTGTGTGTGCGTGCGTGTGTGTGTGTGCGTGCGTGTGTGTGTGTGTGTGTGTGTGTTACCTTTCGGTCATTTCAATATGTGACCGCGTGTGTATCGTTGGCGATTTTCTTTCTCCGTCTTCCCTTCTTTGGACTATTTCTATATTTCTGAGGAAGAGCTCCGCTCGAAACGTGAAATCCTCTTTCCTTTCTTTCCTTTCTTGAGCGTCCAATAACACAGTACTTATTCCACGTCCTCGCGTTGTTGTTTTTTCTTGCTTGTTCATGTTTGAATTGAGCATACATATAGGGAGAATTCATGAAAAAACAACAGACGAAGACAGGTGGGTAGACAACAAATGGATGTATTAGTATAACACTCGGGAATAGAGAAAGTCTTTAACATTTCGAGCCTACGCTCTTCAACAGAAAGGAACACAGAAAGAAACAAGGAGAATAACATGTGTGTAGTGGTCAGTGATCTATCATGGCTTCTTTCAGTTTCCATCTAACAAATCCATTCACAAAGCTTTGATCAGCCCAAGGCTATAGTAGAAGACACTTGCCAAAGGTGCCATGTAGTCGGACTCAACCTGAAACCATTTGGTTGGGAAGCAAACTTCTTACCACATAGCCCTGCCTCTCTCTCTCTCTCTCTCTCTCTCTCTCTCTCTCTCTCTCTCTCTCTCTCTCTCTCTCTTTCTCTCTCTATACATATATATATAATATATTTATTTATCTATGTATGTATTTATAGCCAACCAGACATACAGAACTAGTTGTCTGTGAAACTGTCAAATTATCTGGGACATTATAAATTTGATAATTGCAAAACAAAATTATTTCGTAAAATACAAGAGAAATAACATGAATATAAAGATTAGAAACCTTGGATGTACCTGGAATATTTGAAGATAGGTGGGTGGGAGGCACCCTCAAGGCAGTAAAATAGCAAAACACAGATGAATGGTTTCCACGTAGACAGTTTGTACGAACATTATTTATCCATAATATGATACACACAGCCACGAAAACACACACATATACATGCTTACATGTTTATACATGTACTCACACACACACCATACATATCAAAATATATATACATATATACATACATGTATGTATATACATACATATATATATATATATATATATATATATATATATATATATATATATATATATATATATATATATATATATATATATATATACATGCACACATAAATATATACATATACGTATATATGTGTGTGTGTGTGTGTGTGTGTGTGTGTGTGTGTGTGTGTGTGTGTGTGTGTATACATCAAACAAAGAAAGAGAAAATATAGACGCTCATAAAACAAGTGTTTAAAAAGAAAGATACAGACTTCACACAATTTGATTATGTTGCAATCTCTTTGAAAATATTCTGGTAGAGAAATGTTTGTTCTGACGCTAATGATTAGAAGAGTGGACCATCAGTATCACTGGCATCGTCATCATCGTCATCGACCACCACTGCACATTATCATCATCATCATCGTCATCATCATTGTCGTCATGGTCATCGTGATCATCATCATTGTCATCATCGTTATCATTTTCATCACCATTTTCATCGTCGTCATCACCTTCATCGTCATCATTGTCACTGTTGTCGTCATTGTCATTATTATCATCAAGGTTTTTAGAATCCACTTTTCCATCCTTGCATGTGTCAGAGAGAATTTACCGAAGCAGATTACCTACAGCTGGGATGCTCTTCCTGTCAACAACCCTCACTTGTTTCCATATGGCGTAGTGGTTAAGAGCACGGGCTACTAACCCCAAGATTCCGAGTTCGATAATAACATTGAAAAATACCTTAGGAATGAGAACCCAGGTTCGAAATTACCCCCAAGACACCTGATGAAGGCTGAAGGCTATATCAGCTGAAACGTGTTAACAATAAACAAAATGAGAACAAATATCCGTCAAATGTAAATAATGTATAGAAACATTTCTCATGGCACCATCAGACAACATGGAAAAGGTGTTGCCCTGGAGGATAGCGAGAGAGATGCACTGGAATAGCCACTCTGACTCATGGAGCTTGCACTTGTGGACAACCATCTCTGGTTCGATAGTGGTGAGGGATATGATCCGGGGAGGCACGAACATCAGTGGTCTCATCTGCTACAGGCTATACTAACTAACTTACTATAATAATATTGATTTCAGATTTTAACACAAGGCCAGCAATTTTGCAGGGTGGAAAAGTCTATTATACCGACCTCAGAATTGAAATTAGAATTGACATGACGGTAGAATATGCTCAGAAGAGTGTTCTATTGGGAACAGCAAGGATTTTCAGATTTGTGCATGGGTGTCGAGTATCGTGGATAAAGATTTTGTGAAACCTTTGAAAACAAGTCACTATCCGCTCTTACAGAATTAACCAGAGAAAGTAAAATCGAAAGCTTTAAGAAGTAAAATGGAAATAATAATAATAATAATAATAATAATAATAATGAAAATAATAATATCAGTGATGATAATGATGATATTGAAAAGAAGCGGTTGGAATCTCCCCATTTCCTGATTGATGGTACATCTATTGATTGTGTCACAATAAAAGCACTGGTGATTGCGCAACCTGATAATCGCTGCCTCCTATGAGTGACAATGAAAAAGCAAAATATTGTGAATAACGGTGGTAATGAAACTGAAACCCTTGATGGTGACAGTGCTGCACCCGGCAGGCTCAGAATTACTGGTACGACTCCAGCCTGTCGTTATCCAGCAACAGACCAGCACACACATCGTAGATGGAACAAACAAGTCAATGTTGTGGTCATCGAGTGTTACTACCTGAGCAACCCTGTAGATGAAAATGGTATTCATATTAGGGGATACCGATAGGGTATGTATGATCAATGGAGAGAAAGAAGATTGTTTCAGCTCGTGGAAAAGAGATTATGTGATTAAGCTTGAGCAATAAGAAAAAATTGCTAGTTCACAGAAGTAGAGCTCGAAGCTATCAAAAGATGGGTATTGGAAAACAGCAGCAGAGGAAACGATGAAAATTCAGTTCCTTCTGATAAAAGTAATTTCATAGCAGAAAACAGAGGTGAAATCTCTAATAGACCACATGAAAGGAACAGTGATAGCTTGCTCAATGAAAGACATATAAATGGTTTGGAAGAAAACAATAAAACTAATGGTGACATGGCAGACGGGCAAAAGGCAATCTATGAAAGAATAAAGGCAGGGCTACAGGAGAATGATAGCAACATTATTTGCAAACTTAAAAAGGTTGATAAATGGAAATTGAACCAAGAAACGAAATATGTGAAAGAAATTCTGAAATGCATGCAACAAAAAACATCACTGTAACAAATAAGTTGATCAAGGCAGCAAGTTTTGTTGTAACAGAAAATATGGGTGTTGATGTCAAGAAAAAGAAATATAATGGGAGTGACAAAAGAAAAGATCCATGGTGGAAAAGAAGAATACAGACAGGGTTAGATATGCTCTCGGAGGACATTTCTGCGTTAGACCAAAAAAGAGAAAGGGGAGCTTAAAAGCAAACAAAAATTCAGGACACTGAACAGGAAGTATAATATTGAGAAAAAGGACCTGAAAGTGGAAATGAAGGAACTGAAACAGCGCTTCATTGCAAAAAACGTAAAGATGGTAAGATACGACCAAAGAATGAAAGGATACCAGCAGAATAGATTATTCAGAGTAGATCAGAAGAGATTCTACAAAGAAATAAATGGAGAGTGTACAGATGAAAAGTTGATACCAGATAACAATGAAAGTCAAAGGCTTTAAAGTGACATCTGGAGCAGAGACAAGGAGCAACAAGAAGGATACTGAATGGTTGCAAGAACTGAAACAAACAGTAGTCTGTATAAAACAGGAAGAACTAGTCATTTCAGTTAGGGAAGTGAAGGAAATCAGCAAAAACATGGGCAAATAAAAGGACCTGGGACCAGATGGAGTTCAAGGCTACTGGAGCAAAAGATTTGGTGAATGTCATGCACGAATAGCTGCACAACTCAACAGCTTGTTAAATGCCGACAAAGTAACACAAGAGTGGTTGACATTGGGTAGGACAGTGCTGTGCTTGAAAAACATCGAAAAAGGCAATACGGTAGACATTTACAAGCCGATATCCTGCTTGCCACTTATGTGGAAATTATTGATCGGAATAGTCGCAGAATCAATGTACAGACATCTGGCAAAAAAATGGAGTCCTGTCACATGAGTAGAAGGGCTGCAAGCATAAGTGCAGAGGTACCAAGGATCAACTGGTAGACAAAACTATACTTATAGACTGCAAGAGGAGGAAAACTAACTTAGCCATGTCATGGATCGACTATCATAAGGTGTACGATATGATCCTACATTCTTTGATTATGGAATGTATGAACCTAATTGGTATTGCATCGAATGTTGAGTGATTGCTTGAGAAAGGTATGGCGAATTGGAGGACCTTAGTTCACTGGTAGTGAACAGCTGGCACTGTAGTATAGCTCCAGTGGTAGAATTTGTGCAAAGACAATAATAATAATAACGATGATATTGGTTTCGAATGTTAGTACAAGGCCAGCAATTTAGGAGGTAGAGAAAGTCAATTATATCGACCCCAGTACATGATTGGTACTTGCTTTATCGACCCCGAAAGGGGGAAAAGCAAAGTAGACTTCGACGGAATTTGAACTCAGAACATAAAAGTGGACGAAATGCCAAGGAACATTTTTCCCAGCATACTAACGATTCTGCCAGCTCGCCGCCTTAACAATAATAATAATATTAATGATGAAGATGATGACCACGACAATGGCGAAGATGATGATGGTGGTGGTGGTGGTGGTGATGTGGTTGATCAACCCAAAACAAAAAAACATTAAGAACACTAGCAATAATTATTACAATTGTGATAACGGTTTCTTAATTAGACACATAGGTGTGAGTGGCACACAACAATGCCAATATGAGTGGTACTCTCTGACAGAAGCATTATAAATATTTTATTAAGCCAGATGCCAACTCCCAAAGCAGTCTTGTATCTCTTTCCATATTCCATGACATTCTGCAGTATCATGTATCACATGATCTGTAATACAAGACTCTACCTCATCTACATGACTCCATTTTGTCTCCCTCTGGCTGTCAGGTTACAGATATGCCAACAGTCTGAAATTCTTTTGAACTAATGACATCGAAGTTATCTTCAATTTCGAGTTAAAATATCGAATATGTGTGTGTATTATGTACAAAAATGTGTGTGTGTGCATGTGAATATGTACGTATGTGGGCAGATATATATTCTTTTGTTCTTTTACTTGTTTCAATCACTTAGCTGCAGCCGTGTTAGAGCACCACCTTGAAGTATTTTAGACGAAAAAATCCAGCCCAGTACATCCTATCGGTCACCTTTGCCAAACCGCTAGGTTACGGGGATATAAACATACCAACATATAGTTGTGAATGCAACACACAAGGTACTAGACCACACACCACACGCCCCTCTCTCTCTCTCATATATATATATATATATATATATATATATATATATATATATATATATATATATATATATATATATATATATATATATATATATATATATATATAGAGAGAGAGAGAGAGAGAGAGAGAGAGAGAGAGAGAGTTATTAATATTTCTAAGTCTCTCTAAAGGAGACTACGGCAGCGGTACTGGAAATTAATAGTTATCGCCAAGCCAACATGGCAGTCCCAAAATTAGGACGAAAGCTGCCGTGAATTAGCTCCAAAAAGCCATCGCCTCTAGCTAGCTATGTGACACACGAAACCTGTGTCCTTTATAACCTTCGAACAGGGGAGGTCAGCAGTTTCCCCTTGCTGGTTTGGCATCTGCAGACTAGTTTCAGGGTGTTGCCCCTTGTCAATGCAGAGCAGCCATCTGCATTGACAAGGGGCAACACCCTGAAACTAGTCTGCAGATGCCAAACCAGCAAGGGGAAACTGCTGACCTCCCCTGTTCGAAGGTTATAAAGGACACAGGTTTCGTGTGTCACATAGCTAGCTAGAGGCGATGGCTTCTTGGAGCTAATTCACGGCAGCTTTCGTCCTAATTTTGGGACTGCCATGTTGGCTTGGCGATAACTATTATATATATATATATACACACATACAGGGTGTCCACAAGGTCTGGTTAGATGGATTAAATAAAATCATAACATAGCATGGGTTGGACGATTTGACTGAGGACTGGTGGACCAGGAGGCGACACCAGGCCCCAATCTGATTTCGCAGAGTTTCTACAGCTGGATGCCCTTCCTACACTCCGAGAGTGTAGTGGGTGCTTTTACGTGCCACCGGCACGAGGGCCAGTCAGGCGGTACTGGCGACGGCCACGCTCGAAATGGTGTATTTTACGTGCCACCTGCACAGGAGCCAGTCCATCGGCACTGGCAACGACCTCGCTCGAATGTCCCTTCACGTACCACGGGCACAAGTGCCAGGGAGGTGACGTTGGTAACATACAATATTTTTCACTATAAATACACAGCGTGCTGAATCGAGAAAAGCAAGGTAACAGGAATTTAAAAAAAAGTTGTTATTCCCAAATGGGACTGATTTCTGAATTAATCCACAAGGATTATAGAATTTCTGTTTGGATATATCTGGGGAACTTAAATGTACTCATGATTTTGCATCTGCTCTTTCCGTGGGTCTATGTAACTGTTCCATTTATTCTAATCGTGTTTCTCGCTGAAGAAGAAAGAATCCTTTTGGATTAATCCAGAAATTGGTCCCATTCGGGAATAACGAATTTTAAAAATAATTCTGTTATCTTGCTTTCCTCGTTTCAGCATGCCGTGTATTTATAGTGAAAAATATTGTATGTGGTCAGACGGTTTAAGGTCTATGTTTCAGCATATTGGCATGGACGTCTTTTCTTTTCCCTTATTTATAATTGTTTATATCTTCACCTTGAAAAATATTTTAATAAGCTGGCCACTGATAAAATTTGTTTGAACTTTTATCTGTATATTAGAAGTATATATATATATATATATATATATATATATATATATATATATATATATGACGACCGCTCCATCTTGACAGACGATAGCCATCCCATCAACAATCCACACATATCATCACGCAGTACAATCACTCCGTTGGTGAGCCCTCAAGTGACTTTGAAGTCCGGCTGCTGAGCGACAAGGTCTACAGCACAGATGACAAATTTTCAAGCCTCTTGATCCTTGCCCGCTGGTATCTGATTCTAAGGAAACGCCTCTGTGAACCAGCATATGTCTCTTAAGTCGGGGTATTGTTTTACAAACCTTGTGACATATGCCACAGGTCGCAGAAGGCGGTTGGTATTTAGGGTGTCTGGAATTTCTACCCTCATGTGTTTTCATGTGATTCACATATCCTGCTTTTGACAGAAGAACGCGATCACATACAGTACACATCCTATACTCTCCACTGTTTACAATTTTTCCCTTTCGACAGGCCCGCTTAAGCTCAAGTTGCTGAAGCATCTTTTCCTCCCAGACATCACAGCTCGTCCTGACAACAGCTCTCCACTTGCTTCGATCCAGAACATCTCCTTCTCAATCACTTTCATACATATCTAGTTTTTTTTAGGTGTTGTTTAATGCAATCTTTATACCTCTTTCTCGGTTTCTGCCGTGGTCGCTCACCAGAGCTGAGCTCACCATAAAATAAGCGCTTCGGCAAACGATCATCCTTCATTCTAATTACATGCCCAGTCCATCTCATTTGGGCCAGGTTAATATATTTTTCAATTGAGCTACAGTGCGCCCTGCGCAAAACCTCTGTATTTGCTATGAAACTCTTCTATTTTACTCCTGGGATGCGTCTTAGACACTTTTGATGAAACCTTTCTAGCATCTTTACATGACGCTTGTAAGTGGTCCATGTTTCGCCTGAATAAAGAAGTTCAGTCAATACACACGCTTTGTAGATGCTGATTTTTGTCTGCAGGGAGATATCTCTATCAGCCCATACTTGCTTTTCAAGCTTTCCAAATGCAGCACTTCCCTTCGCTATTCGATGGTATATTTCTGCATCAAGACCACCATCCATTGACAGTGTGGTTCCAAGGTAAACGAAGGTGTCAATGACTTCTAATCTTGTTCCGTTCACAAAGATGTTTGGTTCAGTGTATATTTGTCCAGGTGTGGGGGTAAACATTACCTTGGTTTTTCTCAGACTTACTGTGAGTCCAAAATATGTACATGCAGTGGAAAATCTATCCATTAAATGTTGCATATCTTCCTCCGTATATGCCAGCAAGTCAGCATCATCAGCATAGAGCAATTCTCTGACAAGTACTCTGAAAACCTTTGCCTTACATTTAAACCTGGTCAGATTAAATATGCTACCAGATGTCCGGAATCTGATTCCAATTACCCTGTTACAATCCTCAAATGCATACCAAAGCAATGTGGCAAAATATATAGAGAAAAGTGTAGGGGCAGGAATATCTCCCTGTTTTACACCGTTGTCCACTGAAAATTCATCAGATAGATTACCATTAAAACTACCTGAGCTTTCATGTTGCTGCGCAATTTCTCGAAGAGGCTCACAAAATGTGTCGGGCAACCAAGTTTGCACAAAACAATCCAGAGTGCGTCCCTGTTTACCGTGTCAAATGCCTTAGTTAGATCTATAAAAACCTGGTATAGTGGCATTTGTTCCTCTAAACATTTCTCCTGAACCTGCCTTGCAGAAAATATCATATCCATTGTTCCCTGCTCGGGTCTGAAACCACACTGTTCCTCAGGAATCACATGTGGACACACATTCTCCACGAGACGTTCTAACATGATCCTCGAAAGTATCTTCCCAGTATGTGCCAGGAGAGTTATTCCTCTGGAATTACCACACACTGATTTGGGTCCCTTACCTTTGTATATAGGGATTAGAATGCCGTTTATCCATTCCAGTGGCACAGAGGACTCAGTCCAAACTTGACACAACAGGCTATGAATTTCGGAGGAGATGTGATCCCCACCTGCTTTCAGAATTTCAGCTGGAATACCATCCAGCCCAGGAGCTTTGTTGGATCTCAGTTTCCGTATTGCCAGTTTTACTTCTTCAATGGAAGGCGCATCGTCCATGTGTTGCATTATCACTCTTTGGGGGATATTATTTATGACATCCATGTTCACTACAGATGGATTATGGAAAAATTCCGCAAAATGCTCCCTCCATCTGCTCATTATTCCAGGAGGATCCTTAATAACCTCATTTCCGTCTTTTGGTTTCAAGGGAACATACGTTGAGAACTGCGGTCCAAAAGCTTGTCGCAATAAGCCGTACAAGTTTTTTATGTCTTTCCTTTCATAAGATGCCTGTATTTCCTCAGACAAATTACTCCACCAGGTATCTTTGAGCCTCCTTAATTCATTCTGCAGTTCTGCTTTCTGCGCTCTGTATACCTTTTCTAGTTTTTCTTTGCCCTTAATGTTTGGGTTAAGAAGTTTTTCATAAGTAGACCTCTTTGTTGCCAGTAGCTCATTTACCATTGCATCATTGGAGTTAAACCAATCTCTATGTTGTCTCCTCTTAAAACCCAGCACATCCACTCCAGCCTTATGTAATCCTTCTCGAAAAGATTGCCATGAACCTTCAAAATAAATATTACTGCATCTATCCTGAAATAGCTGTGAGACCTGTGGCTGTTTAAGTTGTCCTACATCAATTTTTGGGGGGACTCACACACCTGCACTGCGCTTTCTTGTACGAACCCTGAATTTGAACTTAGCCCTAACCATTTTGTGATCAGTATCACAATCAGCTCCTCGCAATACTCTGAGACTACACAAATCCTGTAGGTCAGATTTCCGAGTTAATACAAGGTCAATCATGTGACCTTGCTTTGATCTTGGATGAATCCAGGTGACTTTATGTTTCAGCTTATGGTGAAAAAATGTGTTCCCAACAGCCAACCCTAGTTCAGAGCACATTTGTAGCAGGTGTAAACCATTTTTGTTCACCTTACCTATTCCATACCGCCCAAGTACATTCCAAGCACTATTGTCCCTGCCAACACGTGCATTGAAGTCGCCGAGCACAACCAACTTCTCATTCAGAGGGACTGAGAGGATACTACTTCTAAGTTCCTCATAGAATGCATGGATATTTTCTTCATTTGCTGAGAGTGTGGGAGCATAGATGGAGAAAACAGTCACAAAGCGTCCACAAGAGAGAGGGATCCGGAGTTTCATCATGCGGTCATTTATACTTTGTGGTTGTTCTAAGTCTTTCATTAAATTACTTCTAATTGCAAACCCAACGCTACCCTCCCTTTTCTCTCCCTTTGGCCTCCCAACCCAGAACACTGTGAAGCCGGTTGCTCTTTCAACAAGATGATCTTCACTTGAACATCTTGTTTCAGATAGAGCTGCAATATCAACATTAAGACGTCTCAGCTCCTTAGTTACTAGAGCTGTTCTTCTTTCAGGCCTATCCGCTCGATCCAAGAGAGTTCTCACATTCCAGCATGCCAAGTTAAGTAAAGCCTTTTTCCTCGCATACTTTTTATTATTGCTTATATTTCTTCGTTCGTTCCTGCATACGTCGCCACTCCTCTATCGCCACAGGACTTTTCTCTCCTCCTTTCTTCTTTCTTCCTCTCCTCTCTTGCCATTCTCACTCCTTTTTAAATCCTCCCCCCCCCCATCCATCCTTCCCCCTCCTCTCTCTCTCTTTCTTTTCCCTAATTTTTTCTCGGGTCATACTAAGATGACTGTGATTTGACAGTGTTTTGTCTTGTTGGGGACATCTGTACTTCATTGGATTTTAGTGACAAACGCTTGTACAACACCTTTACCACTCTCTAGGTCAAAATAGTATAATCCAGTGACAAGCGAAAGCAAGATGACTAGTACTAAGTTGACTGCAGGTTTTATATCAGAGTATCCCCTCCTAGGCTTTTCCTCAAAAGGAGACTGCAAGCCAGCAGTGGTAGATCAATTTGAATTCGGAGTTTTATTCTCCTATACTGGTTGTCCTAACCACGACATCATAAAAAAAACAGAGCCCAGTCTGCTCCCACAGAAGTCATGGACCTGGTTTTATGTCGGAGTGTCCTTCTCCTAGAAGAGTTGCCTTCACTTGGCTAATGGGCCTCATCTACCCCTCATATTAAAAAAAAAGAAAGAAAATACATAGAAAATATATAGAAAAGTCAATATAAAAGATGTAGACATGAAAGGAGAAATGTAAATGCAATGGAGATGCAT
>NC_142930.1:110199989-110207489 GCF_046866305.1 Octopus bimaculoides | reverse complement strand
CACTATCTGTATACATACATACATACATACCTACATACATACATACATACATACATACATACACTCATACATACAAAAATACCCTGTTGTTGGTGTTAAAATTCCAATGAAGGAGCCTTGGATCTAGGATAGAAACCGGTTCTTTCTCTATTGGTAAGAAATCTTGAAATAAACTGAATAATCACATACATACATACATATATATATACACACACACATACATACATACATTCATTTATATATATATATATATATATATATATATATATATATATATATATATATAGTATGTATGTATGTAAGTATCTCCATGATTGTCCACTAACTCCAAAAGTTTTTTTATTCTCTCTCTGTTTATTTCCTCATGTTCCTTTCTGTTGAAGAGCGTAGGCTCGAAACATAAAAAACAGTTTCACCTTTGCAAGTGTCAAACTAATACACTTGCTTGTTGTCCATAAAACTGTCTACATCTTTTGTTTTTCTGTATATATGTACATATTTATGTATTTGTATATGTTATGTGATGTCATGTAATGCTTATAGTTTGGAGTTAAGAAGATGGGTGGTAGCGATTTGGAAATGGTATAACTGAAAGAGAAATTAGACAGGCAGAAAGAAGAAAATGTGAACAAACACACAATAAAAATCTGATCAAAATATAGACTATTTAAATACAATTTACATAACACATGTTTCTGTGTGTGTGTGTTTGTGTAAACATAAAATGGGTATAAAACGATATTCATATAACAAAAATGTAAATAGAATCAAATGCTCATATAAAAGAAATTATATATATCCAAAAAAATGTTCGTAATGAAAAATGTCTATATTAATATACTTTTTATATGTATATTGTTAGTACCAAAGAGCAATCTTGTATACAACTTAACGTGGATATGTGAGTAGAACGCCAAGTACCACATTATTATTCTTGAGAGATCGTCTCATCTTGGCAGAGAATGCATAAAATCACAGACATAAACTGTAGCAGGTGAGAATCGTCTGTTATGGGTGCTGTGTCTTACATGAAATCACATGATATGGAAGTTTCAGCCCCCATGACAAACAATTCTTGCCTGCTACGATTTATATCTGTGCTTTTATGACCCATGCGCTTATATGAGATGATCTTTCAAAGTTAATAAGGCAGTATTCAGCATTCTAACAAGACATATCTGTTGAGGTGGATATAAAGACTACCTTTTATACTCCCGTACATACATACATACATACATACATATATATATGTATGGTGGTGGTAGTGGTGAAGATGATGATCATGATCATGATAGAGATTGGAGATCTACAGCATATTGCAGAACGCTTGTATTAAACACACATGTACTTTGTTATATCTTAATATTTATATCCAGTGTTGAAAAATAATCCTTTCTACTATCGCCACAAGGCCTGAAGTTTGGAGGAGGGGGAGGAGGAGGAATAGTCAATCACATCGACCCCAGTACTTAAATAGTACTTATTTTATACACCCCGAAAGGATGAAAGGCAAAGTCAACCATGGCAGAATATGAACTCAAAAAGTAGCAACAGACGAAATGTCGCTAAACATTTCGTCCGACATGTTAACCATTCTGCCAGCTCGTTGCCTTAGTATTCTTTTCTTCTCTAGGCACAAGGCTCGAAATTTTGGGGGAGGATGCGAGTCAATTAGATCGACCCCAGTATGCAACTGGTACTTAATTTATCGACCTTGAAAGGAAGAATGGCAAAGTCAACCTCGGTGGAATTTGAACTCAGAACGTAATCGTTGCCCTAGTATTGAAAAATAATGAAATCAGTCCATGTAAGATAGTATTTTCAGACCTACTACGGAAATAACTTGAAGTTTAACACCAGTTATTTACTGGATGAATTGCATTTCAATTTTTTAATTTTTTAATATCACAGGGATTACTAAAATAATTACCACAGATATTTTGCTTTCTTGAGCCCTAGGACACATGTGGTTTATTACCTGGTTTCCCTGGCGTCTAAATGACTGAGATCCCAAGATGCCCCAAATGAGATGCCAGCCTCTTGCAGGATTCATGTCCTGTCATTTTCATAGGAGGTGACAAGTCATTTGCATTGACCACAGTGCTTGACTTGCACTTTATTTTATTGGCCCCATGGAATGAATGACAAAGTTAACCTTGGCAAGATTTGAACTCAGAACATAAAGAGCCGGAAGTATTACTGCTGAAAATTTTGTCCAATCAGCTGATGATTCTGTCAGCTCCACTGCCTTCCGAGTCCTGCGCTTGAGTCAATTTAATCGATGACACATCTATCCTTTCATTTTGACTCCCACTGCATTGTCATTGCGATTAAGAAGGCAGTGAAAGACAAAATTGATGATGTACTTTACAGCCAGCTTTTCTCTATTTAATAATATCCCTTTTAGAGATTTTGGCCTCAGGACAAATGGGAAAAATCCATATTATCGAAATTTCTTTATCTGAAGCTCTACAAAAGAATTGTCATTTGTTCTGTAAGCCATTATGTATTTATGAGGCTTACAGCTTCAAGTTAACCCAATGCTTAAACTTGAATTTGGTTCTGTATCATCATCATCGTCATCATCATTATCGTCATCATCATCATCATCATTATTATCATTATCGTCATCATCATCATCATCTTCATTGTCTAACGTCCATCTGCTTTCCGGTGCATGAGATGGTTTGACTTGATCTAATGAGTCACAGAACTACGCCAAGGCCCCAATCTTCAAGGTTTTTGTTTCGTGATATTGTGAGCGTATGGGTTTATGGCAGCTGATGAAAGGCTTAAATATGATAGAGGGATGGACTGAGGTTCCTGATGTAGAAGAGATGCATGGCTACCCTCGTTGGAACAAGAAAAAAGAGATGGTAATGGAGGTGAAGATGAGTGATAGGCGTGCGGTTTAACAACTAGAGTATTTGGGCCTCAGTCATTAGGTCGTGAGTTCAATTTCCGGTGGTGCGTTGTGTCCTTGAGCAAGGCACTTTATTTCTCATTGTTCCAGTCCACTCAGCTTATCTGTAGTTCAAAGGACTAACCTTGTCACCTTCTATGTCACGCTGAATCTCCCTAACAACTACATTAAGGAGACGCATATCTATGGAGTACGCAACCACTTGCACATTAATTGCATGAGCAGCCTGTTCCATTGATCGGATCAACTGGAACACTCGTCGTTGTAAACGAAGGAGAGCCAGGCAGTGACAGAGGATCAGAAAAAGTCAGATATCAAAGCCAAACCAGTTTTTAATGAATGCTTTACTTAGATCATTCATCTTGATAAAAGAATCACCATTATCCCTTACATGTTCTTTTATGCCTTCTTTAATATGAAGATACAGAGGCGCAGGAGTGGCTGTGTGGTAAGAAGCTTGCTTCCCAACGACATCGTTCCGGGTTCAGTCTCATTGCATGACACCTTGTCTTCTACAATAGCCTTGGGCAGACCAAAGCCTTGTGAGTGGATTTAGTAGACAGAAACTGAAAGAAGCCCGTCGTATAAATATGTACATATTTATGAGTGTGTGTGTGTGTGTGTGTATCTGTGTTTGTCCCTCTAAAGTCGCTTGACAACCGATGTTGGTGTGTTTGTGTCCTTGTAACATAGCAGATTTGCAAAAGATACCGAAAGAATAAGTGCTAGGCTCACAAAGAATAAGTCCTGAGGGCGATTTGTTTGACTAAAGCACGGTGCTCCAGCATGGCTGCAGTCAAACAACTGAAACAAGTAAAAGAGTAAATATATATATTGTCTTATTCCTTTATTCTTTTACTTGTTTCAGTCATTTGACTGTGGTCATGCTGGAGCATCGCCTTAAAGCATGTTAGTCAAACAAATTGACCCCAGGACTTATTCTTTGTAAGACTAGTACTTATTTTATAGGACTTTTTTTTATCAAATTGCTAAGCTACTGGGACATAAACACACCAACACCTGTCAAGAGATGGTGGTGGACAAACACAGACAAGCACACACAAATACACACACACACACACACATACACACACACAGATATATATATATATATATATATATATATATATACGACGGGCTTTCTTTCAGCTTCTGTCTACCAAATCCACTCACAAGGCTTCGGCCGGCCCGAGGCTATAGTAGAAGACACTTTCCCAAGGTGTATCTATCTATCTATCTATCTATCTATACACACACAAACACACACACACACACACACACACACACACACACACACACACACACATATATATATATATATATATAATGGACTCTCCCGTTGAACATCTATTTGATAATTGCAAAAAGTAATAATTTAGCATCCAATGGTGGCACAAAAATGCTGAAACACTAGGTGTCACAAAGTCCCCTCACACTAATGAACCTAGTGTTTTGGAGATTCAATCATCTGAAAGGAGATAATAAGATAATTAAATACAACAATGATTAGCATATTCACATTTGACTCTGCGAAGATGTATTAAGATCGTATCTGTATATCATCATTTTGATTGTTGCTGTTTACAATGCACATGATGATGATGATATATCGGTTGGCAAATATCAACCTGAATTAGCAGATGAGTTGTTTGATGAAGTCATAAAAGAAGAACCATGAACACTTGTTCGATTCATTAGCCCAGAGTTGCTATGACTGAGGAGGCTCAATGATATCGAAACACCAGGTGTCACAAAATCCCTTTATGCTAATGAATCAAGTGTGTTATCAACACACTTTCATCTGAAAGAAGTTGTTCTCCAATTACAAAATACGACAGTGATTAGAATGTTCACAACTGAATGTGTCAGAAGATATTAAGATTGAATACGTAAGTCATCGTTCTGATTCTCATTGTTCACTTTGCACGTACGATTTATTGTTCTAGAATATTCTAAAAGAGACCCCCTTTTTCTTGACTGATGTAATGATAGTTGCAAAACTGAAGAAGAAGAATACAGTATTCTAAGACTGCAAAATAAGGTAGATTGTTAAATAAAAATGCAGTGATAAATACAAAATTATATAAAAGGAAACAAGCAAAAACAGAATATGTAAAAATATGACTGTCAATAAAACAAAAAAGGAAGATAATAGTTGCTGCTGGCATTTGGAATATTACTGTAGAATTATTAATTAATTGTTCATGTCTGAAGGGTAGAATTTGGGTTTTTTTATTTCAGCATTATGAACAGCAAAAGCAGCAGCATAAGAAGCAACATGTGATCATCACCACTACCACTGCCACTACCACCATCATTATCATCATCATCATTGGTATCATCATCATCACCACGAACCTCATCGTCACCATCAGCATCATCAATATCATCACTGTCGTTGTCGTCATCACCATCGTCACCATCGTCACCATCATCACCATCGTTACCATCATCATCAATATCATCATCATCGTCACCATCATCAACGTCACCATCATCATCATAACCATCATCATCGTCACCATCATCACCATTATCACCATCATCATCATCGTCACCATTATCATCATCATCACCTCCACCACCATCATCATCGTTGTCATTATCATCGTCACCATCATCGTCACCATCATCGTCGTCATCACCATCGTCACCATCATCACCATAATCATCGTCGTCATTGTCACCATCAACATCGTCACCATCATCGTCGTCGTTGTCATCATTGTCATCATCATACCACTGCCATCCTTCTTATCATGATCCCTGCTGCCGCCACCAAAATACAAAATGATATTTGAAACATAAATAACGAAATGGCAAAAATATTTACACTTTCTCTCTCAATTTGACATCTTTTTTCAATCTCTTACAACTATGGCTATGCCATAAAAAGCAGCACGTGGCATGGGTGTGTGCACAACAAGTTCACTTTTCAAGCATGTGGTTTCAGGTTCAGTCCCACTGTGCAGTACCTTGGGCAAGTGCCTTCTACCTTCTACCATAGCCCTGAGCCAACTACTGCCACGTGAGAAAGTCATATATATATATATATATATATATATATATATTCTTTTATTCTTTTATTTCTTTCAGTCATTTGAGTGCGGCCATGCTGGAGCACCACCTTTAGTCGAGCAAATTGTCCTTGGAACTTAGCTTTGTAAGCCTAGTACTTATTCTATCGGTTTCTTTTGACGAACCGTTATGTTATTAATGCATGAGCATCGGTTGTCAAGGGATTGTGGGGGGACAAACACAGACACACAAATATATATACACATGTACATACATACATATATATATATATATATATATATATATATATATATATATATATATATATATATATATATATATATATATATATATATATATATATACGACGGGCTTCTTTCAGTTTCTGTCAACCAAATCCGTTCTCAAGGCTTTGGTTGGCCTGAGGCTATAGTAGAAGACACTTGCTCAATGTGCCAAACAGTGGGACTGAACCTGGAACCATGTGGTTGGTGAGCAAGTTTCTTACCACACAGTCACTCCTGCGCTTATATATGTGTGTGTGTGTGATATGTATGTATATATATAAATATATCAGGCTGAGTAAAAAATAAGCAACATTTTGAAACTTGAAATTCATCACAATATATTTCAACAATGTGGAAATTTTATTCATCAAAGTAAGTACCATTACAATCAACACATATTTGATAATGAGTTGCAAGTTTATTCATTCCATAGCATAAAAATCTGGAGTTCTGGAGCTGATGAACTCTTTGAATGCACTTTCAGCATCGGTTTGATGATATATATACATATATATATTGACGATTCCCTGCCCTGCATATCTCTCTCTCTCTCTCTCTCTATATATATATATATATATATATATATATATATATATATATATATATATATATATAACAACAGATGGATAATGTGTCAATTCACTACAGCTGCTTCCAACGAATTTTTAATTGATTAATGGACACATTACATCATTAGAAAAAAGAACTTTTTCATCAGGTTAATCATTCTGGCCCTAGCAAGGCTCATAGAAAGATGACGGTACATATGTCGTTGATTTCTGAATGTTTGCAAATGTGGTTTGAGTGCCTTTTTTAAAATTTCTTGCCCTTTGAGCTAAGCAAAGCTTGCATAGTTTGCTTCCTGGCTGTTGAAGGAGCTTCCATTTAATTCTGTATGGGCTTCCTTCTTCATTTAAGCGCCATACATTGCTGGTCAGGGACGTGATGTTGCTCCTTTCCGGTATCCTAAAAGAGTGCTTATGGTTGTTCAAACATTGCTTAAATGAGGGCATGGTTGAGCTGACATATTTTCATGTCTATGAATTGGATGCACTATCACCGCTGATTTTTGTTTCTTTAACTCCGTTTCTGATGTCATTATTATTGCCAGTGTCACTGCTGGTGCTGATATTCCAAGATATGAGGCTGGTTGTTCGCTGTTGCTGGTGTAGCGGTCATTTCCAGCTGTAAATTGGGTGCTGCTTCTGCTGGGGTAACTGTTGGTGTTGATGTCACTGCTGCTTGAAATGCTGCTGTAACTGCTACCATTGT
>NC_142930.1:110189989-110194989 GCF_046866305.1 Octopus bimaculoides | reverse complement strand
TATCAGTGTATATAACTATATGTATATATTCATTGTATGTGTGGGTGCATGTGTGCTCGTATGCGTGCGTGTGTGTGCGTAATTCTGTGTTGGTTAACTGGATTATTTCTTCATATATAAAGGTTAATTCTGGCTGACGTTTGTAGGCTGTACTCATTGGTGAGTCTCAAAATAACGGGAATAGAATGGTAATCCATATCGTACTTGCTGTGTATCGATCCAAAACGGGCATCTCAAGGCAACAAGGCATCGGATCTAACACTCTAAAGTTTCATTTCTGCCAATTCAACTCTAGATCAATACTTTATTAATTGACCCCAAATGAATGGAAGTTTAAGGTGACCTCAGCAGAGAAGGGTAGAATCAATGCCAGAATGCATTGTATCCAAAACTCTAATAATTCTGTACACTCGCTGTCTTAGATTGCAAAATGCCACCAAAAACACGTGGCATTTTATCTGATGCCCTACCAATTATGATCAGCATAACTATAACACTATTACTATGAAAATTACCCAACAAAATACATATGAAAACCTCCCAACAAAATACATATGAAAACCTCTTTAGGGAATTACAGTTTGACACATGCCACAATAATTTATCTCCATTTCCTGCATGTTCTTTCAATAATGTTCGTCTCTTTCACAGACTCTTACATGTTTCAATTGCACTGTTATACAGTTGCTTAGGTTGCATTATAACACACGAGATAAGACCACTGATTGGGGTTCCATATTGCTCTTGCACAACTTATCGACAAAGATCAAACATAGTGATATTTCATACAGAAACACAATATACAACCAAACAAGCATTTTCCCAAGATATCTAAACGAGATTTTTTTTCCTCTTAACTTTCACAGGAAAAAATAACCCCGATTCCTGATAAAATAATTACCACAAAGAAACTTAAACACACAGTTGCTAGTTTTTATTGGTTTTCGTTATCAGAGACCGTTTGCCCACAACCTCTCTCTCTCTCTCTCTCTCTCCCTCTCTCTCTCTCTCTCTCTCTCTCTCTCTCTCTCTTCTCTCTCTCTCTCTCTCTCTCTCTCTCTCTCTCTCTCTCTCTCTCTCTCTCTCTCTCTCTCTCTCTCTCTCTCTCTCTCAGACATCTATACATGTACACCCACATACATAGTAATCAGCTATCAATAACAAATCAATAGCAACCAGAAATACAAATTTGTTATCAAGAATGGGATTTCGGTATCTGGCACTCATGTTCATCTAATATAGAAGCTTCTAGAAATTTATGCCATTCTCTCTTCAATATTAGTTATTGAGTCTTTGAACTGCAGTTATGGTAAACCTAATAATAAGTGTTTGTTTCTTATTTGAGAGATGAAAGAATATGAGCATGTGTGTGTGTGTATATATATATTTGTGCATGTGTGTATATATATGTGCATGTATATATATATATATATATATATATATATATATATATATATACAGAGAGAGAGAGAGAGAGAGAGAGAGAGAGAGAGAGAGAGAGAGAGAGAGAAAGATGTAAGATCCAGGGAGCGAGGAGTAGGAAAAAAGTTAGCTTCAAACAATCCATATTTAATACAAAAAAAAACAGCTTTCAGGGACAATAGTGGTTTATTGAGAAGGAAGGTTGTGCATTTTTTCCGTATCGAAGTCTGATAAACTGAAAAAGATTTTTTCATATTTCACGGTAGACAACCAGGGTTGCCGGGTATGGGAATAAGAATACAAGAGTTATGGAATGGAGTAGATAAAATCCGGGCTACATATGTTTCATAGCGAGCGGAACTTCAAAAGTGGTAAATATTCAAGTGAGTTGTACACCGCAGGCTAATCTTCATGCCAAGGATATCTTGACTCTTCCATCGGTTAACATATACTCTCTTATGACAATGTGAACATTCATCTAATCAATGTATCCTTGGCCTGAAGAGTAGCTTGCGGTATACACCTCGCTTGGATATTTACTTCTTCTGAGGTTCCGCTCGTTATGAAGCATATGTAACCTGGAATATTATCTATTTCATTCCGATTCCATAGCTCTTGTGTGTGTATATATATATATATATATATATATATATATATATATATATATATATATATATATATATATATATATACACACACACACACGCTCCTTGTCTTGCTCACTACTACTCAGAAAATGTTGTTTTACCCGCATCTCATCTAAAGATTATCACATATATGCATGCCATCGAACTTCCCCAAACTAGACACCAATACCTAAGCATTATCTACCCCTAATTAGATTATCTATGAAGAAAACCAAAGAATATCAATGTAAGTGATCCCCACAAATTATGAATCCACAAACACATTTCCTTTTTTAAGAATGAAGGACAACCCAGGATAACGAGACTCGGGTATAAGAAATTCATCATCATGCATAACAAATGTATATTCCTTTCATCAGCTGGCAAATGGTTATCACTATAGTTTCGACACTTGGGCAGTACTACTCAATCCGCCAGTATCAATAGCGTTAAAAACAAACACAGCCTGGGAATCCACTAGTAACAACATCAGAGTAAAACAAATAGTCATAAGGTTTAGCTACAAAATAGTACTTAAAACAAAGCATGTATTCCAAAAGGACATAGACGACGAGATAATTTGGTTCTTAATCAACGTCATTTCATGAACATGATATGATACCAAAAATAATATATTTATATATATACATGTGCGTTTATTTATCTGTTTCTTTTGTTAGGATATTCGTTGTTTCTGTGCGTAGTTTTATGTCTCAGTTTTACGTTGTTGGTCTTCACTTTTAGTTCCCGTTTGCCCTTCACCTCAGTGGTATTCGCTATATCACTGAATAACACTGACACAACCAGAGGAGTAATAAGACTTTGAATGCACCAAAACTATGATGACTTTGGTTTCTATGGCTGATAATAGGATTTCCACGTATATTTGTCCTCGTCCTTTTTCGTGTTCAATTTCAATATATTTCATTTCTCTGTGTTTGTATGTGCGTTTGAAGGTGCACACCTTCGTAGTTACGAGTATTCAGCACACAATCGTAAGGTTATGACTTCAATTCCCAGCAGTGCATTGTACCCTTGAGCAAGACACTAATTTCACATTGTTGCAATCCATTCAGCCGACAAAATTGAGCTTTGCTTCTAATTCAAAGGGCTAGACTTGTCACATTCTGTTTCACACTGAATCTCCCTGAGGACTACATTAAAAGTACGCGTATCTATGGAGTACTCAGCCACTTGCATGTTTATTCCATGGGCAGGTTGTTCCGTTGATCGGATCAACTGGAACACACATCGTCGTCACCAACAGAGTGCCAATTAGAGTCTGTATGTGTGCGTGTGTGTACACATGTGTGTGCGTGCATGTATTTGTGCATCTGTGAGAACAAGAACAATGAAATATATACCGTAAATCCTCGAGTATAGTCCACCCCTGAGTATAATACGCAGGGATTTTTAGGGGGCTGTACCTCTGAAAAACTTAAACCTTGTGTATAATACGCACCCCTTCTCTAGCTTGAGTCAAGGAGGTCTATATAATGTCCTTGGTTTGTAAACGTATATATGATAACGTCCTTTATTACTATTGTATATATAACATAATGCAATCGTGTAGCTTTGTTGTGCACTTTGTTTGCAGAAAATAAAGAAATAACAGTAAAAACGTCAGTGAAAAATAAATATTAAGTAAATTACCTTTACATATTTATCACTTAGAAAATTTTGCTTAGAAAATATTTTTCATTTTTAACCTCGTGTATAGTACGCACTAGAAATTTTGACCTTTAAATTTTGGGGAAAAAGTGTGGATTATATTTGAGGATTGACGGTAAGTACGAATATATTCATTCAAAATACACTTGGCTATATAAACATTAACATCAAAATGAATAACAATTTATTCCCAAAGTTGATGTCTGTGTATGTATATATATATATATATATATATGCGATAACTTATGCACCAATACATATAATATATCATTAATATACTGATACATTTAAAAATTTGTACAGTGCCGGTGTAAGCTGCAGATCTGAATATTTTGAAGGTCAACGTATAGCAAATTATCAATTTTCATGCTTTGTTAGTATATATTATTATTTTTTACTGATATTCATCGAAGCAACTTCAATATGTAAATCATATGACTTCGTGTGAATTAAGTTAGATTTTCTACATGACTATGAAATATTACATTTTAGTTTTATGGCGACTATTGTTAAATGAAACCGAGTGATGCTTTAAAATATTCAAATCTGTGCAGCCAATTTGATAACCAAGCAACGCAACTGAGAATTCGGGGTATATTATAATCTGCTACGTTAATTTCACTTGCAAGACTAAGTTCCATACGTATGTATGTATGTATGTGTGTATGTATGTATGTATGTACATACTTATGTATATGTATGTGTGTGTGTGTTTATGCGTGTGTGTGCATGTATGTATACATGTACATAAAACATTCACCGAGCGTCA
Source organism: Octopus bimaculoides (assembly GCF_046866305.1). Lineage (NCBI taxonomy): Eukaryota > Metazoa > Mollusca > Cephalopoda > Octopoda > Octopodidae > Octopus > Octopus bimaculoides. Next base: position 110,190,501 of record NC_142930.1, on the reverse strand, counting down.
ATCTAATATATTCATTGTGTAAGTCTAATGGAGTTTCGCTGCTTTTATCTAGTTTTTTTAATTTTTGATTTGACTAAATATACATAAATGTATGTATGTGTATATATATATATGTATGTGAGTATATATGTATCTATGTGTATGTAGTTAATATCTACATGCATATGTATGTATATATCTGTATGAGTATATATTATGCGTGTGCGTGTTTGTACATAATATATGCAAACAAATGTGTGGTATAACCGAAGGTCACATTTATATATATACATACAAACATATATATGCATACACATAATACTTACACACATGCATGCATCTCTATAGATAAACACACACATATACCCACATGCATATATATATATATATATATATATATATAGAGAGAGAGAGAGAGAGAGAGAGAGAGAGAACTGTAATATATATATATATATATATATATATATATATAGAGAGAGAGAGAGAGAGAGAGAGAGAGAGAACTGTAATATATATATATATATATATATATA
>NC_142930.1:110154989-110187489 GCF_046866305.1 Octopus bimaculoides | reverse complement strand
TCATTCTCTTCGTCACTCTGATGATAGTTTTCGCATGTACTAAGCTTCCTATACCCATCATCCCCACGGCTGAGGATAGAAGTCGGTTGCGTTATGTATACATACATATATATGCACGTATGTACACGACCAGTTTAAATTGCACGCCTAAAAACTCCTCATGCGATATGGTCAGAATATCACCGCAGTAAATATAATGACAAAATAAATTTATATAAATAAGGATTAGATCGATATTTAAAATATTGATTTTATCAAGTGGCCAGCACGGGAATAAAAACCATCAAAGGTAACAATTATTTTAAATTATAATATAGGGTATCTAAGAGATACCACCACGCTGAAAATAGCAGTCAAATCTTGACTCTTTGCAATTTAAACTAGTTGTGTGCATACGTGCATATATATAGATGTATGTATACGTTCGTATATGTAAGTATATTGTATGTTTATATATATATATATTTGTATTTATTTGCTTTTCTGAGTATATTCCACTGATGAAGGCAAAGCATTTATTATGCAAAGCCACAAATCCCCGATCTGGAATTATCCAGTATTTTTACTAGTTTATTTTATCTTCGTCTTCGCTCTTTGTGCTATATGAACATTTATTGTAGTTTAGAGTCAAGATTTAACTGCTATCTTCAGCGTGGCGGTATCTCTTAGATACCCTATATATAATTAATATATATATATATATATATATATATATATATATATATATATATATATATATATATATATAGATGTATGTATATATATATATATATATATATATATATATATATATATATATATATATATATATATATATATATATATATAAGCACGTTAATATCGACCACTGGGAATGAATGTTCAACACCGGATTGTTGGATGATTATCTTAATTTGTGGGTTAACAAGTCCACCATTGGTTTCATGTAGTGAAAAATCTCTCTACAGTTATCAACTTGGCACATAGGAACGTTGGTACTCATCACCATCTTGGATAAAAATACACACACACACACATGTGTATACATATATATATATATATATATATGTGTGTGTGTGTGTGTGTGTGTGTGTGTGTGTGAGTGTATGCGTGTATGTATGTATATAAATATGTATACATTAAGTATATAAATTAATCAGGCAAGCTTACTGCTTACTTCTATGTTTCCATACACACAAAATGTAGGCTGTACAGACTTACAAACAACCAACAAGAGTTATAAAGTACGAAGTACTCAATAGAAAGCATAGAGCAATATAGTGAATAATGATTAAAGTCATACAAATCCATTGATACTTAATATTTTACTGCAAATACTTCATTCATCAGAGATAGTGGTTGGAACGCATTTTGACACGTCTGTAAGTTATTCACTTGTTTGTCTAGTAATTTTCTTTTTTTTTTTTTGGTTTTGGCCTACAGTTTTTGCATAACACTTCTTGAATAATTCATTATTTTAGGTTTCCTATAATTATTCTATGATCTTTCACTAATAATTAAGGTAAAAGGAGAATTATATTATTCAATGAGATCGATTTATTTTTCCTAAACAATATCTTTCCAGAATAATTGTTACCACACAATCATTTAAACATTCGAATACTATTCTTATGCTCAGTTATTCATACGTTAATAATTTTATAAAGCTCGATATCTCTGACTGTTGTGTTTACAAAGAATTATTTTTTAAAAAAACCTTTAATCTCACTATTCCGAGAATTATATAATAAACAGAAAAGCACTTTATGAGTGTAAACCACCGTTTAGTTAATTCGTGTTTCTGTACAACACCAAATAATTTTTTTAATAAAAATTGTTTATGAATACTTAATAATAATATTTTTTTGACACAATCTCCTCCACGTGTATATTATATTCATTTAATCGTCTGTCATTTTATCACAGCCATGCCGGGGCACCATTTCTTATTTTATGTCTGGTATTCTGTCATTCTCTATTTTTTGGACCGTTATGTTACAGAATGTATAGAAGCAAAAACCTGTTGAAAGGCAGAGAAAGATTAATGCAAAAGACTCAGGTGTATACATATTTGTGAAGTAAGACAGGAGCGGTTCTTTGCTGGCTCTTCTTTCTTTTCTTATGTGCTTTATTCCTTTCCCATCCACTTTTCATTGTCCCTTCTTTGACTTCCTTCTATTATTTGACGAAGGACTATATCCGAAACGTTATACTTTCAGTCTGTCATTTTTATTCAATAATTTTTTCCTACTTTGAGCATCAACTTCATGATATTAACTGCGAACTTTATTCACTGTTCTTTTATTACTTTGTGTTTTGTATTGATTTCCTCTGTGTGTGTGTGACTGGCATCTAACAAATACACACACAAGGTATTGGTTAATTGGGGGATTTAATAGAAGACAGTGACGTTGCAACGCAGTGCACCTAAGACTTGGCTGTTGAGATACAAACTTCTTTCACATAGCCAAGCGACCCTGTTACAACACTTACACACATCAAATGAAAGATATGCAAATATTTTTCAAAGATATGATTTCGCCTGTCATCTCGAGTTCCCTAAAAACGACTGTTCTATATATGCACAGCTTATCACGGAGAAGAATTTGAAGGGATATAAATAATACAAAGCAACGTTACAATAGGAACAAAGCAGAACAAACAATGTGTGATGGCCAAAGGCCTTTTGAGAGTGCTAAAGAGCCTACGATGCAGAGGACTGTGAGTTGTTTTATGGTGTTATACGTGAAGTCTAGGGGCACCAACTTCCGATGAAGTTTCTTATTTCTTTATTGCTCACAAGGGGGCTAAACATAGAGGGGACAAAAAGGACAGACAAAAGGATTAAGTCGATTACATCGACTCCAGTGCGTAACTGGTACTTAATTTATCGACCCCGAAAGGATGAAAGGCAAAGTTGACCTCGGTGGAATTTGAATTCAGAACTTAACGGCAGACAGAATATTGCTAAGCATTTCGCCCGGCGTGCTAACATTTCTGCCAACCTGCTGCCTTGTAGTTTCTATGACGCAGAAGGACAACACTATCATCAAAGAACCAGAGACAATCCGGCACCAATGGCAAGAACACTTCACTAATTTGTTTGGCAGCTCATCATCAATCAATTCCAGAGAGCCTTTCTCAACTAAATATAAAATTCACAATGGATCGGTCACCGTCTAAGATGAAAAGGGTTCTCAAAAACATAAATGCCCGTAGGGCATTCATGTGCATATATATGTGTGTGCGTGTGTGTGTATGTATGTATATATATATATATATATATATATATATATATATATATATATATATATATATATATATATATATATATATATATATATATATGTATGTATATATATATATATATATATATATATATATATATATACATATATATATACATATATATATATATATACATATATATATATATATATATATATATATATATATATATATATATATATATATATATATATTTGTGTGTATATATACATAAATGCGCATGGTGTCTATCAGGTTTATCTAGCACACTGACCTTCTATATGCTTAAATATATTAAGAAGAGAGCGAAGTAGAAATATATATATATATATATATATATATATATATATATATATATATATATATATATATATATATATATATATATATATATATATATATATATATATATATATATATATATATATATATATATATATATATATATATATCTAATCAAATGGAAAATAAATCGAATAAATTTAGCGAAAAATAATTCTTAAGTGAATGTTAAAATAATCATAGAAGGTCGGAGGGAAATAGAGAAGGAGAGGAGGGACTGGTGGGATGTAGATGCGTTTATGACATTTATTAGATAGGTCAGAGAAATATAAAAGTTATTGAGACGAACGTCGTAAATTTACGATAGGAAATAATATGTAATGTAATACATGTAATATATATTAAATATTATAATATATAAATATGTAGTTAATAGTGTGGAAAAAATATAAGAATGTAAATAACTGGAAATAATTTATTAAAATGAAATTGATAAACTAGTGACATGTATTATCAGGTTAAATGTAATAGGAATTGAATAGAGATGAACTGAAGATATATTTGTAGATGTATATGAATGAAATTAGTATTCTGAATGTGATTTCAACATTGAACATATAAATAAATAAATCATATAATAATTTTTACATTAGTATATACTCCCACGTGTATCTCTCTTTCTCTCTCTCTCTCTCTCTCTCTCTCTCTCTCTCTCTCTCTCTCTCTATATATATATATATATATATATATATATATATATATATATATATATATATATATATATATATATATACAGACGTATACATACATACAGACTCAGGTATTGTGAATAGCTACAATAGCAATAACATTAATAATAATCATTTCTGGAAAGATGGAATTTTGAAGAGGATTTTGTCCAACATGTCGAGCCCAGTGTCCATTTGCATTATAAAGAATGTAAAATAAAGTTGATCACGGTGGAATAGAAACTCAGAATGTAACAACGGACGAAATGCCGCTAAGCCTTTTGTCCGGTATGCTGACGATTCCACAAGCTCACCACCTTAATAATATTGAGGTATATTATTTAAAGAAGTGATATAGCAATAACATTATTCTCATTGTTTACTTGATGTTTATATTTGTGAGAGAGAGAGAAGACCATCCTCTCAGTACAAGCCGCTTTTTGGCATAGGTAATTCGTTGTCATTTAATTGCATAAGTACATGGCAAGAAGGTCGCCTACTTCTGACACATTAATAACATCGACAAGACTTCTAGATTCTTCTAATCCAAAAGCGGGATCCAAGTAGGCTACAGTTTTTCCCAGCTAATAATATATTTTTGGCTTCTGACTGGCCGATAGTTTTATAAAGGACATTAGGTTGGAATGAAGTGTAATAATACACAGTCACATGGGAAGTACTTACAAAATTGTTTCTTAAGAGATATCTTTTATTCTCTTATTTTTTTACTTGTTTCAGTCATTTGACTGCAGCCATGCTGAACCACCACCTTTTAGTCAAGCAAATCGACGCCAGAGCTTATTGTTTATAAGCCTAGTACATATTCTATCAGTTTCTTTTTGCCGCACCGCTAGCTTATGGGGATGTAAACACACCAGCATCGGATGTCAAGCAATGGTAAGCGGGGGGGGACAAACACAGACACTCAAACACACACACACACATATATATATACATATATACGATGGGCTTCTTGCAGTTTCCGTCTACCAAATCCACTCACAAGGCTTTGGTCGGTCCGAGCTTATAGTAGAAGGCACTTGCCCAAGGTGCCATGCAGTGGGACTGAACCATGTGGCTGGTAAACAAACTACTTACCACACAGCCACTCCTGGGCCTAATACACACACACACACACACACACACACACACACATATGCATGTATTAAAGGAAAAGGAAAACAAAATCAAGGCAGGACGAGTATCTCAGGTCAATTAGAATATTTAATTAGAGTAAATGGAGAAGTAGAATTAACTAATGTCTTACACCTATTTCTGTGATATCCCAGGTGATGGTTCAACATCCCTATACACTGGGTTTTCCATCATCAGAGACAAAGTGAGTATGCAGGTAAGATCCAGACAGAGAATTCAGTGTATAAAAGAACAAAGCAGTCGATAGAAGAGTAAAGGCAGAATAATAAAATTCGCAGTTCATCTTGCTCCAGAGGGTATGGACGTTAGTTCATTTTTCCAGGCAGTATTTTGAATGCTGCTTCAGAATAAAGGAAATACAGACTAACTTCCATACCCTTAACAACAAGATGAGCTGTGAACTTTATTCTTCTATCTATCAATCTATCCATCTATCTATCTATATATATATACAATTTAAAAATAGAATAAAATCTTTATAAGAATTTATCAAGTAGTTAGTGTGAAAAACATCATAAGGGAAAAAGTTTATTAATTATTCCCTTTAAATATACCTATTTATATTAAGGGCATTACTATACATAAATGCCTCATGCTAGGAGGGACTCTAAAGTCAAAACTACCATAATACACACATCGTTCCGAACGCGAGGAAAATTGGTATACCTGGGTATTAATAGCATTGTTTAGGTATTTAAAATATTTTGTAATTAAACACACAGACACACACACACATATTCTTTTATTCTTTTACTTGTTTCAGTCATTTGAATGTGACTATGCTGGAGCATCACATTGAAAAATTTTAGTCGAACAAATAGACCTCAGGACTTATTATTTTTTAAACCACGTACTTATTCTATCGGTCTTTAATCCCGAACCCTTAAATTACAGGAACATAAACACTCCAACACCCGTTGCCAAGCGATGGCAGGGAGACAAAGAGACTCACACAGCTTCTTTCAGGTTCTATCGACCAAATCCACTCACAAGAATTTGGTCAGCCGGAAGCAATAGTAGAAGCCATTTACCCAAAGTGTCACACAGTTGGACTGAAACCTGAACTATGTGGTAACGAAGCAAGTCTCTTACTTAACAGCCACACCTGCATCACTTCCATTCAAATTATCGAATTTGTTGTGTTCATACGCCTCTAAAATACTATAGCACTGAAACCTTGGTACTCATAAATATATGAACTGTATGGTAAGTAGCTTACTTACCAATCATATGGTTTTGGTTTCAGTCCCACTGCGTGATACCGTGGGAAAGTGTCTTCTACTATAGCCTCGAGCCAACCAAAACCTTGTGAGTGGATTTGGTAGACGGAAACTGAAAGAAGCCCATCGTATACATCATCATCAACATCATCATCATCGTTTAACGTCCGCTTTCCAAGCTATATATATATATATATATATATATATATATATATATATATATATATATATATATATATATATGTGTGTGTGTGTGTGTATGTATGTGTGTGTATATGTTTATGCCTCTGTTTCCCCCCTCCTATCAACTTCACTTAACAACCGATGCTGGTGTGTTTAATGTAGTGGCTCGGCAAAAGAGATTGATAAACTGAGTACAAGGCTCACAAAGAAGACCTGGGGTCGATTTGCTCGACTAAAGGCGGTGCTCCAGCATGGCCGCAGTCAAATGACTGAAATAAGTAAAAGAATATACACACACACACATATATATACATATATATATATATATATATATATATATATATATATATATATATATATATATATATATATATATACACACATATATATATACATACATATATATATATACATACATTGTGTGTACGTATGTATATGTATATATATTCATACATATATACATTCATATATATATGTATGTATGTATATATATATATATATATATATGTGTGTGTGTGTGTGTGTGTGTGTGTTTGTGTGTCTATGTATATATATACATATACATATATATATATATATATATATATATATATATATACATATGCACATATGTATATGCATATTCATATATATACATATATATATATACATATGCACATATGTATATACATATTCATATATATTACCCTTAGTTATATGTATTTATATATATTCACATATACACACACATAGTTTTATGTACTGGTACTTATACATAACTATATTTATACCTACCTACACACCTACCTACCTATAAATGCACACACACACACACACACACACACACATACCCCATCATCACTTTGATAGCGTGTGCTGTTCTCTTCATATGAACGTGTGTGTTTGTGTGTGTGCATAGAAACGTATCTGTAATAAAAGGGAGCAATTTCTCAAGCGCTCTCATATAAGGTCTCATCAATTTCCAATAATTTTTACAATAATTTCCAATTTAACATTAAAATTAAATTTTACTGAGTTGTTTCATATCACATAGCTATTATGTTCTAAAGAGTTTTATATTTTATCTTCTCTTTATCTCTCTGTGTCTATCTCTTCTGTATCATTTTCTCCCTCAATATCTATCTATCTATCTATCTATCTATCTAAATATGTGTTTGTGTGTGTGTGTGTGTGTGTACGTGTGCATGTACAAATTTAAATGCTTTCTCTATCTCTGTTCCTTCCAATATGTATGTAGATAGATAAATAGATAGATAGATACACACATATGCGCACAAACACACATACATACATACACACATGAACTGACTTGCGGTTTATATGCTCTTTGGTTATTTTTCATTTCTCTATAACTAATGAAGCCAATCTATGTGAGTTGAAATAATTTTATAAGTTGTAGGACGAAAAGAAATAATTAACGAGAAGGAAGATAGTGATAAAATTTAACTTGGGAGTGGCAAAGCCAAATATATTGTCTTCTAAGTCCATGTGCAGGAAAAGGCCGAGTGGATGATGTTTGTTACTTGATATTGGACATAAAAGAACAGAAATGTTTTGTCAAACTAGAGATAAATTTGCTGAAAATATAAATTGCGGCAGAACATTTTGGGAACGTTATGTATAATTGCAATCTAAAACCTATTTAATATTAGGGATATGGGAAGATTGATAACTGGTAGAACAGTAAGCACGCCAGGCAAAATGGTTTAGTGGCATTTCATCCATCTTTACATTCTGAGTTCAAATTCTGCTGGGGTCAGCTTTGCCTTTCATCCTTTAAGGGTCGATAAAATACTTACCATTAGAACACTAGAGTCGATCTAATCCACTTGTATCTCCCAAAGTTGCTGGCTTTGTGCCAAAATTTGAAACCAATATTGTTTATATGGGAAAGTGGCAAGGTGACTGAACAGGCAAAATGCTTAATGGCATTTTGTCTACTTTCAGGTCTTGCATTCAAATTTCACCGAGGCCGACTTTGCCTTTCATCATTTTGGGATCGATAAAATAAGTACCAGTTGAGCACTGGGGTCGATGTGATCGATTTATTCCTCACCTTAAATTGTTAGCACTGTGTCAAAATTTAGAATCAATATTATGGATATTGGGAGTAACAGAAGATCATCTTCATCGCTGTTGTTATTTTATATCCAAGTTTTCATACGGGTTTGTGTTTAAATATGTTTTCTGATGTTGCATTTTATGGCTGGATATCCCTTATGTCACCAGCCGCTTAATCTATAGTATCTACAAAGTGTAAAGAAGATTGACTGGAATAAGGCATTTGTTGAAAGAATGGAATAGTCATTTTAACTTTATTTCGAATAAGAAATAAATGAATATCTTATGTTTCTGGGAAAAGTTATCAGATGAGAAAACAAAACATTTAATAATTATATTAAGACCCCGATGAATTATTCTGAAGCAGAGATGGTATTTATAATTAATCAACTGAGAAAATCAAGACAAATTATTTTCCGTATGAAATACTCATAATAATTTAATTACTGATTTGTTGTTTATGTATCCTGATTCGGTCCATTAATTATGTTCCTATTTACCCTATGTAGATCTTCTTGTATTGAGAATATGCAATGCAATAAATCAGGAGTTTTCTGCTTTTGAATTTATATTTGCTTTAATCTCGGATTCGTCTCCACAAAAATCTTAAAGGACTCTTAACAAAAGCTAAATTTACATAAGACAAAGAAATTATACAAATAACAAAATAGAAAACATTCGTTGTGGGATATTTGAACAGGATAAAATTAAAACGTTCAAAATGGGAAGAGGGATATAATCTATCTGGTTATAAAATAGACAATATATCATTAAAAATTCCGTAAAACAGAGAATAAAAGTACCAAACCTAACCATAAGTTGCTAGCTAGAATTGTTGTTGTTGTTGTTGGCACTCCATCGCTTACGATGTCGCGGGTTTCAGTTGATCCGATCAACGGAACAACCTGCTCGTGAAATTAACGTTAAGAGTACAGACACGTGTACCCTTAATGTAGTTCTCGGGGATATTCAGCGTGACAGTGTGACAAGGCTGACCCTTTGAATTACAGGTACAACAGAAACAGGAAGTAAGAGTGAGAGAAAGTTGTGGGGAAAGAGTACAGCAGGGTTCGCCACCATCCCCTGCCGGAGCCTCGTGGAGCTTTAGGTGTTTTCGCTCAATAAACACTCACAATGCCCGGTCTGAGAATCGAAACTGCGACCCTATGACCGGGAGTTCGCTGCCCTAACCACTGGGCCATTGCGCCTCCACACTAGCTAGAATATATACATATATATTCTGTAACATCAGAATGAATAGCCTCCTCATGAAGATGAGAATACAAACTAGAAAATCACATAACATACTTCAGACAATCAATGTAATATATATATTTCAATCGATCATGAAAATTGTAAATTTCATGAGTAAAACTGTTTTATCAGACATACATTTAGGATACCTTATCATCGGTTGACCATCAGTTTATGAAGAACCATTGTAACTCATTATCATATGCTAGAAGAAATGACATTGGAGAGAGAAATATCGGACAACATGGTAATTTTATAAAGAACTTCATGAAAATGAGTGGAATAATTAGTGGCTGTTTACAACAGCAAAAATATAACTCTAAATTAAGACTCATGTACATCGAACTAAGAAATACATCACTGAAATCTACCAGAACTATTTGCTATATAACATATGTGTGTGTGCACACGTGTGCGTGTACATGCATGTCTGTATGTTTGTATGCATATACATATGCATGCATATATAAATATGTGTGTGTGGGCGTGTGTGAGAGAGAGAGGGATAGAGAGAGAGAGAGGGTGAGAGAGTTGAAATCAGGGTACGTTAGTGATGTCTGGTTCAGGTGTTTTAGATTGAATTTAAAAGGTTATAAAGACAGAATTAAAAGAGAAAAATGAAAGAATCGGAGAGAAGTAGGAGCAGAGGGAGAAAATGAGGATTATGAACATGGAGAGAGAGAGAGAGACACACACAAATCTAAGCTGTTAAAAGCCAAAGAAAATGAACAAAATTGATTATGCGCATTTTATATATACTGCTTATATACACTGGCATGCTCGTCTGGATTGTTGTTTTCACTACATTTTGGCTCTTTACTTTCCAGCCTTCTTCAGCGTTTTTTGAGATTCACCTTAGTTTCTTGCCTGGGATTGATCTCAGAATTTCTGTGTCTGAACTGTATTAACCAGTGCCTTTATTCATTATGCTATGTCTGTAGGGAGTGACCGAGTGAAATTTTAAGGTTTATAAACCTCAATTCATATTGTATGTCGGCTCTGTACTGATTGGATGATACAATTCTATATTCATGAGATGAAGAATTTATATTATTAACACTGTTTTAATTAGTCAGGCTGGTATCTTCCTCACCTTGATTGTTTCTTTTGCCCCAGCTTTCATTAGGTTTCTTGTGTATATAAAGAATTTGTTATTCTGATTTTGTTGTTGTAAATATCATGGTGTCGTTATACGTGCTTCACAGTGTTTTAACTTTCAAATGACTCTACTCCGCTGACTCGGCGAACCAGCCCACATTCCATTTGTTTGGAAGACCATTCCATCGCAGTATTACTCATTTAGAGATGAGTGAACTGGAGTAATGCAAAATGAAGTGTTTTGCTCATGAAAACAATGCGCTGCTCAGTTCTGGAATCGAAATCATGATCTAGCAATTGAGAGTGTAATACTCTAACCACCAGGTCACGCACATTCACACATTGTAAATATGCTCATGTAAATACATTAGAAGAAGATAAATAAAAGTTTAATACATAGAAGTAGAAGAACAAGAATAAAGAATTAGAGAACCAGTATTTAAGTTAAAGGTAAATTGAATTTTATTGTAAATACAGAGAAAGAATAGAAAAAAATTAAAGTGCTTAAAAGAAATTGAATTTTGTTGTAAATGTATGTAAATTGAAAAAAGACGGCTGGTTATTTATAAAACAAAAAACAAGAATGATATTATGACGTGAATAGGAACATGAATATTCTAAAGAAAATTGAATATGGAACTGGTTGGAGGAATCAAATAAGTTGATTCGTTTAGTCTTTTATTCTTTTCTTTGCTGCCATCATTTGACTGATGCCATGCTGGAGCACTGCCTTTAGTGGAACAAATCGCCCCCCCCCCAAGAGTTATTCTTTGTAAGCCTAGTAGTTATTCTATCGGTCTCTAAGTTGTGGGGACGTAAACACACCAAGTTCGGTTGTCAAGCGATGTTTGGGGGACAAACACAGACACAAATACACACACATATATACCCGACGGGCTTCTTTCAGTTTCCGTCTACCAAATCCACTCAAGGCTTTGGTCGACCCAAGGCTATAGTAGAAGACACTTGTCTAAGGTGCCACACAGTAAGACTGATCCCGAAACCATGTGGTTGATAAGCAAGCTACTTACCATACAGCCACTCCTGCACCCATTTATTTTCAAATAAGAAAGTCAAAAACAGTAACAAGCAATGAGATAATGCTAAATATAAGAAAAATAGTCCTTTCTACTATAGGCACAAGGCCAGGAATTTGGGGAGAGGGTACAAGTCAATTATATCGACTCCACTGCATAACAGGTACTTATTTCAGGAACTACGAAAAGTTGAAAGTCAAAGGTGATCCAGGCAGAATTTGAACTCAGAATGTAAGCACAGATGAAATGCTGCTGAGCATTCTGCCCGGTGTGCTAACTATTTTGCCAGCTTGTCCACCTTAAATATAAGAAACGTATCATAATATCCGAAAGGATATAATGTTTGGGTTAATATATCTGGGTGATGAATCTACTTGCAATATTGAGTTGTGTCAAAGGTTTTCCAATATCTAAGGCAGAGAGATGGCAGAAACGTTAGCATGCCAGGCGAAATGCTTAGTAGTATTTCGTCTGTCTTTATGTTCTTCTGAGTTCAAATTCCACCAAGGTCGAATTTGCCTTTCATCCTTTCGGGGTCGATAAATTAAGTACCAGTTACGCACTGGGGTCAATGTGATCGACTTAACCCTTTGCTTAACCACTGCTTGCGCACGTTAGGATTGCAGGATTCTCATGGATTTCACGGGCATATGGCATAGTGGTTAAGAGCGCGGGCTACTAACCCTAAGATTCCGAGTTCGATTCCAGGCAGTGACCTAAATAATAATAATAATAATAATAATAATAATAATAATAATAATAATAATAATAATAATAATAATAACATTGAAAAAATCTTAGGAATGAGAACCCAGGTTCGAAATTTCCCCAAGACATCTGATGAAGGCTGGAAGGTATATCAGCCAAAACCTGTTAACAACAAACAAGATGAGGACAAATATCTGTCAAGTGTAAATAATGTCAATAATGTCTCCTGGATTTGTTACATTGTTGGTCAAAGTGCTTGGTATTTTTGTTCTAGCTCCTTACATTCTGTGTTCAATCCAACAGAAGTTAATTTTACCTTTTATTCTCCTGGATCCAATAGATAATATCCATATTGGAACAATATTTTGGTGGTGCTTATACCAAATCTTTACATCGAAGTCCCCAAGAAGATCTGGAAAACAACCTATCTGTACCCAACAAACTGGTGTCTTGTAAAACGATACTTGAAGGAAGGCAACCTTTGTGTTCTGTGAAGATTCTATTATAAGCACATAATGCTCTCTTATAGGAAGTCCTCAGGAGCCATTCATCATCTTGAAAGCAGAGAAAGAAAAACACATAAATCATAAATATGGTTTACGTAAAGTTATGTTTTATAACATTGAATATTGTTAAGAGAATATGTTATGCAATATTGTGATAGCTCCTGAAAAGAATTTGCAGCTTGTCACCATGTAAAACAGTCAGTTGCTTTCTTTATTTCTCTGCACTTACCTAACAATGTTCCGTTATTATTATTCTAACTCCAGCACGTTATAAATACCTTTGATAGTTTCAAAATACAAGGTTGTCCCATATTTGAACGACCTACGTAAGTTAATGGAAGAGATACACTCACTTTTGTGCTACTTTCAGTACAGAACTTGTATGCACTGTCCTATAAATAGGACACTAAATGAGAACATTAAATAAGCTGAAGTAGTTGTATGCTGTCACTTAATGTGACAGTCCCCTGAAGGGAATAAAACTACTGTTGGTTACACATAGGAAGCTGCATCACTTCCTGTCGGCCTTGACACATTTCATGTGTCCTTATGTTTACAAGGGAGAGACATAAGGACACAGGAAATGTGTCAAGGCTGACAGGAAGCGGTGCAGCTTCCTAGGTCTAACCAACAGTAGTATTATTCCCTTCAGAGGACTGTCACATTAAGTTGACAGCATACAACTACTTCATCGTATCACTACTGCATAAATCTCTCTGGGAAATTTAGAAATGTATTATTTCTAAATTAAATAAGATATATCACATTGTCTCAGCGTCTTATTTATAGGACACCGAGTATTTCCATTTCTACTTGAAGTAAAGGAGTTTTGATAATTACTATTTTCATTTTAACCTATTTTCAATCATCTGTAAAAATTTAAAAGTAATATTCAGACATTTAAGTACTCTGGGACTTAATGGGTTAAGACCAATTGTTTTAGAATCAGTAAAGAATATTAGATGTCTATGATACTTTCAAAATACAGCAAGTGTCTCATATCTGAACAACCAAAGTAAGTTAATTAAAAAATTATGCCCGTTTTCCTATTACCTTCAGTGCAACCCACGTCAGAAGCTTAAGACCAATTCTATTGAATCAATCAATTTAGGTCTGTCACGATCCCCCAAAATCATAAAGCCAGCGAATAACCTGGCTTTCGTAGCATATAAGTTAGTGACATTACAACACACCCCACTGGATGGAACGACAGTCTTTTGCAGGGTTAACTTGCTGGATTTTATTTAATTTGAGTGGACTGGAACAACGGGAAATGAAATGTTCTGCTTAAGAACATACTACAGGCACTCCATCGGTTACGACGTGTGTTCCAGTTGATCCGATCAACGGAACAGCCTGCTCGTGAAATTATTGTGTAAGTGACTGAGCACTCCACAGACACGTGTACCCTTAACATAGTTCTCAGTGAGATTCAGCGTGACACAGAATGAGACAATGCTGGCCCTTTGGTGTACGGGTACAACTCACTTTTGCTAGCTGAGTGGAATGGAGCAACATGATAAAGGATACAATGAACTGCCAGGAATTGAACTC
This sequence comes from Octopus bimaculoides, assembly GCF_046866305.1. NCBI lineage: Eukaryota > Metazoa > Mollusca > Cephalopoda > Octopoda > Octopodidae > Octopus > Octopus bimaculoides. Next base: position 110,172,457 of record NC_142930.1, on the reverse strand, counting down.
ACAAGATTACAGCCATGGACCAAATACTCTTAACAACTAGGCCACGCATTTGCACTTCAAGAACACAACACACGGCCTGGTCTGTGAATGAAGACTATAATCTTACGATCTGATTTCAACACTCTAACCCCTGGGCCATGCATCTTTACGAATCGATCAAACATTTTCTGTTAATTGTTTTATTACTGAACATTGGTAAAATTTTAATTTCTAAATTTACAAACTTTTCTGCCAAATCACAATCCCTGTGTTTTCAATTAAGATTTGCAACTTTTGATTCAGTTAATTATTTTCATTTATTTGTAAATTGCCTCTGTGTAACTTCGATTTTATGCAGATGCATAATCGTTCCTAAACATAGTTGTTATGAGAACCTTTAGAATTGTGCCATTATGTTAATGAATATTGCCTTTAGCAATATCTTCGATGGAAATTCATTTCATTGAACAGACACCAATATATTTACAATCTCACAAGATTCCATAACATCGCTTCATTTATTTAAAGGTAATCTTGTGTGGCTTAAGATACCACTGATTAAGTCCATTCTTGGAAACTGTTTCCTATTTTACCTTCATTGCCTCCATAGAGAATCCAAGATTCTATTCTTTAAAATAAATGTTGCTTTTGATTATTCCTCTAATACTTTGAAAAACAACAGCGTGGAAAACAAATAATCATTTACAAGATGCATTCTAGAAGTTTTGAAACTTGTTTTAGTAGTGGCAGTTAAAAATGCCTTGATTATTGTAACTTTGGAATATAATTACTATACATGTAATGCGCTGACCGGCTAAATTTTGTTATTCCAGATTAAAGGAAACCCCTGTGAGAGCACTTTGAACACATCCTGCTAAACATTGCTTGTTAGAACTGACTACTTTGCAGAAAATAGTCGGGACATGAAGATAGCTTGGAATTTTTATCCTCATCATCATCGTTTAACGTCCACTTTCCATGCTAGCATGGGTTGGAGGATTTGACTGAGGACTGGCGAACCAGATGGCTGCACCAGGCTCCAATCTGATCTGGCAGAGTTTCTACAGCTGGATGCCCTTCCTAATGCCAGCCACTCTGTGAATGTAGTGGGTGTTTTTACATGCCACCAGCACGAGGGCCAGTCACACGATACTGGCAATGGCCACGCTCAAAATGGTGTATTTTATGTGCCACCTGCACAGAAGCCAGTCCAGCGGCACTGGCAACGATCTCGCTCAAATGTTTTCTATGTAATAAATTTGAAATGCAGGCTGAGGAGTCCCAGTCAACTGCGAGGCTTTGGAGCCTTTCACCTCGTGAACTCCGATGGCAGAGCAAAAGCGAAAATGTGACACATCATCACTTGCACTGCCGGCGCCATCGCTGATGCGCGCACGGTGCCTTAAAGCATCGTTCCTGGGTCGGGTCCGCACATTTGCGACCATGTTTCCGTGTGTCGTCACGTTCCTGCTCCGACTCAGGTGTAGCAGGTGACTGGGAACCCGAAAGGTGGCGATCAACGCTCAGTCGGGACAAAGCCAGAGGAAACTCTGATGGAAGGCTGAAGCATCTCTGCTGTGCAAAGCAATTGGTGGAACCGGGTACATGCTAAACCAGTCGCAAAAGCTAATTGGGGGGGGGGGCCAAAATTTGGAAAAGAGGTTTTGTAAGGGATTATAATAATATCCATAAATAAGAAACTACGATAATTTTTTAACTAAGTTTTGACAAAAAAAAGCGTGCTTTATACACGTTAAAATACGGTATTTCATACTACTAATGAATTAATATTTTGGTTTACACAAGAGTTTCAAGAATGGTAGAGAGGTTTTGAAAAACGATGAGAAGTGTGATGGGAGGAGAGACGTCAAAACTACAGTAAAGTTGCAATTTTCTGGATGAAGACAGTTACATGTGAATAAAGACAAACTTTGGAGCTGTGTGGCAACTTTACACTGAATTATTCATAAAGATCTGAAGATGCACAAATTTGTGTTAAGATTGTTCCCAGGCTGCTCGGCGTAGAGCTTTCTGGTAACCGACTACTGGACAGTGATGGGCATCTAAACTGTCCCTCACCCTTTTTACATTACAGATTTTGATCTTTATGACATTTGGTTGTTTCCCAAGACGAAAGATAACTTCAGAGACGATTGTTTTGAAGATGAAGGAGGTTGCGACCTTTGCCCTGGAGGGCTTCCATGAGGCCTTCATGAAGTGGCTGGAGCACTACACCTGCATTTAAATCAGAGGATCCTACTTTGAAGGAGATCAGTGTTTGTACTTCTTTCAAATTAACAAATGTCTCACCTGGAAAAGTCTGAAAATTTTTGAGGTGCACTGTGTAAAAACACACAAAGGTAATTAACTTAAAGATTTAAACCAGCTGCGAACTGGTCATTGACACCACGTAATAAATGATGATGAAGATGATGATAATGGGGATGGTGATGCTGACCACAATGAAAACGAAGATGATAACGATGCTGATGATAATAAGGTTAAGGATGACATTCAATATTAAAACCAATAACGATGATGTTATTCATGGCGAACATGATGATGATGATGATGATGATGATGCCGATGATGACAAGGAGGAGGAGGAGGAGGATTGATAGTCATGGTGATGACGTTAATGACTAAGATAATGATGTTGATCATGATGATACTGGCAAGACCACCATGACGACGAGGATGATGACGATGACAACAATAGCAATGATGACAATGATAGTGATAGTGATGATGATGATGGTGATGTCATTCCCTTAGTTAATAAATGAATGAAACTAGTTGTTGATTAGCAATTAATCTAAATAGATTCATCTGAGTAAATAAATTAGGGAGGTCATATTATTGAATTTATGGAAGATAATAATCAGAAGATGGAAATGAACAAATAATTTTCATCATCAATGACTTTCAAAAGATTGCTCGGAATAGATAATATTATCATTGCCGGTTTAACGTCCAAATTTTCATGCCTGTATGGGTCCGGCATAATTTATGAGGCATTGTTTAGAAATCTTGTGATTTGGGATTTACTCTCACTGTGTGACAATTTGGACAATTGTTTTCTACTATAGATCTCGGCTGACCATTGCCTTTTGCAGGAATTTCATAGAATTTCCCATAAGTTCTGTCCAAATTTTGAATAAAGAAAACAAGTGATCAAATGTTATATTTAATTGAAATTTAATCATCAATGTACTTTCCCTGATTATCTATGACTTCCTTCCATCTATTTACAAGCTTTTTAATCCCATCAATGTAAAACTCTTTTGGTTTCAAAGCAAAGAACTCTGAAATGTCAGTTTCGACCTCCCACTAGCTTGCGAAAGTTATGTCCCCCAAATGATACTGTAAACTACGAAACAAATGGTAGTCTGAAGGAGCAAGGTTGGGAGAATAAGGTGGATGAGGTATTTTTTCCCAACCAAGCTTTTCGATCTTCTGTGATGTGATCTTTGCAGTGTGGGGTCGCGCATTAACCTGATGAAACACTCCTTTTCGATTCACTAAAGCAGGTCTTTTTTCTTCAAAGCTGGGTTCAAATGCTCTAATTGCTGACAGTAGACTTCAGCATTGATTGTTGCATTAGATGGTAACAATTCAAAGTGAATTACTCCTTTGCAATCCCAGCAGATAGAGAGAAGAACCTTTTCCCCGTGATGTTCCCTTCTCAGTTGTGGTTGAGCTTTTTCCCTTTTACCAAACCACTGTTTACGACGTTTAACATTTCGATAGAAGATCCATTTTTCATCACCAGTCACAAGTCTATCCAAAAAGAGTGAAATGAGTTCATGAGAATGGAAAGAAGAGCAGATGTCAACTTGGGATTTGCGGTTGCTTTTGTGCAATTCATGAGGCACGTATTTTCCAAGTTTAGGAATCTTTCCAAGCGGTTGAAGATGATGATGAACAGTTGTATGGTTTGAACTAAGCTTTATTGCCAATTCTTCAACTGATAATGCAGAATTTTCTTCAAGTAATGCCTCAAGAAACTTATCATGAAACTCAACTGGACGTCTTGTTCAATCTTCATCTTCAAGGCTGAAATCTCCACTTCTGAATTTTGCTAATCATCTTCTGCAAGTTCTTTCATTCAAGCATTCTTTCCCATAAACTGAGTGTATGTTTCGAGTCGCTTCGGTTGCAGAGGTTGCTTTTTTTGTACTCATGAAGCATTATGTACCTCAAATGCTCATTGGATACTTCCATATTAGAAAGGGTTTTAATCAAAGAAATTTTAATCCTATTATTCTGTAAAATGGTATTTAATTAGTTTAAATGTACACAAATGCATAAAAATAATTTTTTAATTCCATTAGACATTCTAAAATACTATTAAATTTCATTCAATTTTAAAAAAGGTAAAATCAGACAGAACTTATGGGATGACCTGTTATATAAATTTGAGTGATGTTTCTCTGTCCATTACGTTTTTTATGTTCATTAACCCCTCCTACACCATTGATGCAAGGAAACGAAACTTAAACCAGCAACTCCCCTAACCTCAGGTAATGTCCTAAGGGGTTTTTTTTTTAAGGGCTGCCTAATTGGAACCCCACTGATCCTCCTATTTTTACTGCCTTTTAAACTAAATTCATGGCATTGGCGACCAAATCGGAGTATTGATAATGAATCTCATACCATGAACTCTGAAGGAGTATCGTAAGAAGGTTCAATTTCTGAAGGGCTGCTTAAATGGGGCACCACTGACCCCACTATTTTTACTGCATTTACCTCACTCCTACGCTTATTGATTAACCTATGATCAGCATCAGTGCTTGACACATTTACAGAAATAAGTTTTATTACAAAAGGCAAAGCAGCCTGATAGTGGGGCCAAAGGCCTCAAAGATGCCCACCACAGGAGCTAGAATGAATGCCACCCTAAGGGCAGTTTCAGGTCTAGTATGTTATACACCTTGCCTTCAAACTGACTGGTCATTGCTGGCCTCGGCTCCCACATTGTCCTCTAGGACTTCCTCCATTTCTTCTTTGTGTAGCCCCACTAAGCTCATCTGATAGCTGCAAAGTGTTTTTTGTTGTATTTGTTGTATATGTATAATTAGTTTTTTTCTTCTGTTGTATATAGCCGTAAGGCTACATGCTGTTTTATATGCAGAATTCTGTCTGTTGTGTTTATATGATGTCTTGTTTGTTTCTGTCTTAGTACACTTTCGCTAGCTTTTCCCCAGTAACTTAATAAAAAGCACTGGCACCTCCAAGATTAAGTGTTCTCAATGGTAATTGGTATGAAACTGCTATGATATTTTGCATCATTGACCGACAGAGAAAACTCAGCTGCAAATATTCTGTGTATCGAGTCATCGTCTAATTTCTTGTGCATTGAGTTTCTGTCTAGTTTCCCGTTGGCTCTGCTTTCATCTGAATTCTTCTCCTTGTTGTATTCTTTCTCGATATATACATACACACACACACACACACACACACACACACACATATATATATATATATATATATATATATATATATATATATATATATATATATATATATATATATATTAGGGACAAAATCCAAAATTACAGGTAAAAAACTCAATTAAAATCAATTTATAAAAAATTAAAATTAAATTGAGCCTTATAGATAAAGTTTGGTACTTATTGTTGGTTGAGATATATATCTAATTATTGTTCTACTTACGATCTGACGAGTAGCTATATTTTTGAATAGAATTTATTTTCGATAATTTCAATTGATTTTAATCGATTTAAATTTCTTTTCTATTTGAAAATTGGTTATGAAACACGTGTAATCTTTTTATTATATTTATCTTATATTTACTTTACTTTATATTATACTCATTTATTGTGCTTTTAATTATTAATTTTTCTATATGTGATAGTGGATTTTCATCGATGAGTTCTTGAAAATTTTCCCTAAAACTATATATTTTATATATATATATATATATATATATATATATATATATATATATATATATATATATACATATACACACACACACACCCATACATACATACATAAATTCATACACACACATATATTTATATATACATATATACATTCATGTATATGTGATTGTATATTGTTATCCTGATATCACATGCTGGTTGTAAATGAGCGTCACTGCCACACAAGTGGTGTCACTCGTTTCCAATATTGTGTGAAAATATGTTCGAACAGGTTGGAGTCGATTGGTATTAAAAGAGTTAAATGTACGAAAGCAGAGATCAAGAGAGGAGACAGCAGAGAGAGAGGATAAAGAGTGGAGGAGAGGGGGAGAGATAGAAGTGGAGATAGATAAGGAGAGAGAGAGAGAGAGAGAGAGAGAGAAGACAGAAGAGGTTAGAGCAGAGAGAGAGAGAGAGAGAGAGAAAGAGAACAAGAAACTTGAGGAAATACTGAAACGCAGTAGGAAAAAGATAACATGTATGTATGTGTGTGTGTGTATGTGTGTGTACGCGTGCATGCGTGTATGCGTGTGTGTGTGTGTGCGTGCATGTACATGTGTATGTGTCTATGTGCTTGTGTGCGTGTGCGTGTATTTGTATAGGTGGAAAAGATTTTCTCACCCAATGGTTAGTGCCAGGAAAATAACAGAGCCTGCTGCATTTAATTAAAGGAAAATAGATCCTAACCGTGCATTCTGCTAAAGCAAACTGGTCAGATGCCCTGCATTGCCAGATTATTAAAACCAAACGTTTGAAGCAATGAGCAAATGACTGTGCATTTAATCCCATCAGTCCTTCTGGCAACAAGCATATCCTTAGCCTAGTGACTTCAACTAAATATGATTTATTATTAAAATTTCTGGTCTGTTTAAACCAGGTTATCTATAGCACACATGATGCAGCCTCTACGCTCGTCTCTTTACCTGCATGTAGATGCAGCGATCCATGAGTCACTAGCATACACACACAAACACACACATACATGTGTACACGCACACGCACACACATACTTGTGTACATACACATACACACATGTACACCTATTCCTACATATCAATATAAAGACATATTGGGTAGCGAGCTGGCAGAACCGTTAGCACGCCACGCAAAATGCTTAGCAGTATTTTGCCTGCCATTATGTTCTGAGTTCAAATTCTGCTGATGTCGACTTTGCCCTTCATCCTTTCGGGGCTGATTAAATAAGTACCAGTTACGCACTGGGGTCAATATAATCGACTTAATCTCTTTGTCTGTCCTTGTTAGTCCCCTCTGTGTTTAGCTCCCTGTGGGCAATAAAGAAATAAGTATGAACACATACATATATGTACATATGTATATACAGACATATGTATGTATACAAATATCTATCTATATGTATACATATTTATATAAATATATATGTATTTGTATATATATATATATATATATATATATATATATGTATGCAGATATATATATATATATATATATATATATATATATATATATATATATATATATATGTTTGTATATATATATATATACGTATGTACATCTGTATATGTATATTTTTATGTATATATACTTGCAATGCCGTTTCCTATGACTTCAGTTTATATAAACATATGCATACATACATACATACATTTATATATATGTGTGTGTATGTGAGTGTATGCATGTATATTTGTGTGTATACATTTATATATATACGTGTGTGTGTGTGTGTGTGGACGATCCGGGAGTCGTGCTGAGCTGTGGATTAGCTCATCACATTTCTCTTATATAACCAAATATCACACAAATGAACTTAGTAAATAAGCAAAACGAACATTAGTGTCAAAAGTAGATGCAATTCATACAGCAAAGAACAGTCACTGGATACTTCTTCATAAAGCAACTCTTATTATTAAATGTGGTCATAGTTTTAGCATCATTTAACATTTCGGCAAGCGCCAATACTTCATACAACAACAACAACAACAATGATTATTACATTCTAGTCATTCCCTTTGATTAACTCATAGCTATTGGGAAAGGCTTTCCCTTTCTGCGATGAAATTTATAATCTATTCAAGCTGTGAATCTATTTTAATAGATGTCATGCTGTATTCATCAGTTGTAAACTTCTCATTTTGAGGAATAAACAGATTATATCATTCCATTTCTTCACCTCCCTACCTGTATATCCATCTACCTGCCTGCCTGCCTACCTACCTTCTTACTCACCTATGTACATATGTACCTATTTAATCTCTCTATTCACAAACTTATCTACCATCTCTATCTATCAATCGGCTATTCATCCATCTAATGTGCACAATAAAATTCAAACACAAGTTCAAATGCAAATATAATGTTTATGGCAACACATCAAGGTTAAAAATGTTTGATCTGTTAATTCTCATAAATATGTTTGTTACTAGTTGCCATATAAATTGAAATGATATGAATTATATATACATACATAAATATATAGGCATACATATAGACATACACTCATACACACACACATACAGACAGACAGACAGACACACAGAGAGAGATAGAGAGACAGAGAGAGAGAGAGAAACGCGCATAGATAGATATGCATATAGTAATCAAGGCCGTGTGGTTAAGATGCTTGCTCGCCAGCCATGTGGTTTTTGATTCAGTTCTGCTACATGTGTGTATGGCCAAGCCTGTTCTACGAGAGCCCTGGGTCAACCAAAGCCTTGTGAGCGGATTTCGTAGATGAAAACTTTAATGAACCCATCATACAAGTATATGTCTTTGTATATGGGAGTGTTTGGCGTTAGGAAGGGCATCCAGCTGTAGAAACTCTGCCAAATCAGATTGGAGCCTGGTGTCGCCTCCTGGTCCACCAGTCCTCAATCAAATCGTCCAACCCATGCTAGCATGGAAAGCGGACGTTAAACGACATTGATGATGATATGGGAGTGTCTTTGTGCGTTTTTGTGTGTTTGTGTGCAACCCAGGCTTGACATCAGCTGATGGCTGCAAATAAGCATCGCCATTATACAATTAGTACTATTTTCAGTCTTCGAAGGCGACGAGCTGGCAGAATCATGAGCATGCTGGACAAAATGCTTTGTGGTATTTCACCCATCGCTACATTCTGAGTTCAAATTCTGCCGAGGTCGACTTTAACTTTCATCCTCTCGGAGTCGATAAAATAAGTACCAGTTACACACTGGGGTTGATATAATCGACTTACCCCTCCCCCAAATTTCAGGCCTTGTGCCTATAGTGGAAAGGATTATTTTTCAGTCTTCTGCGAAAAATCTGTCACATCAATTTTCGTCTGACCCATGAAAACATGAAAAAGTGGATATTAAATGAGAATGGTCATGATCGTGATCATGATCACCATGACGACAACAACGATGATGACGCGACAAGGACGACGATGATTACTGTTATGACAACAACGATGACTATGATGACAACGACAATGACGATGAGGACGACAGTGATGATGATGACGATGATGATGTTGATAATTGCATTTTATTTTGGGGTTGAATTACTGGTGTAAATTCGCTTGACTCTTTCGAAATCGATTTTATTAACTACATCTGATTAAATTCAATACATTTTCCTATACATTTTCCAGAACCTTGCATTGAGTGAAGTTTACACTATTTGATTATGTGAATATTAGCAAATATAGATTTAGTTATTGATGGACACTAGTTTGTGAAGATTGTGAATGTGAAGGTAATCTTCAGCTGGGGAATCGATACATTTATGTAGTTTCAGTTACAGCTCATAACTTATTCGCCTCATGCTGCTAATCTTGTCATTATAATGGCTGTTGTTTAGCCTCAAGTCAAGCCTAATCATGCAAGCGCAAGGTAAAAGTATTCCAGCCATGACCATTCCATTTGTTGAGAAGCTTGTGGCAACCTTAAGAGTAATTGAACCAATTACATTCAGTTAAAATTTATACTTCATTCACCTTGTATTGTTGATGTTATTATTGTTGTTAAGTCTCAGGTGAATCAGTCATAATCAAGCATATATGTGGTCAAGGATATTCCATTCATGACCTTCCCATCGTTTTCCAAGACTGATTTTTAAGAATATATAATATTATTCAACATGTCATTCCTTCCTTATGGCGCTAAGTCGTTATTTGATGAAGGTTTGGCTGATGTTTCTAGAAATCACCCACTTCTCTTTCCAGGCACATTGTTTCTCTGTTGAGCTTCTTGTCAATCAAGAATCCCTTTTTTTTTTCTAATAACCTTTTCCTTCTAACTGCTGCTTTAAGGATCTCACTACCATCGTATTCTCTTCGTCTAGTCCTTGATAGTTACTCCTTTAAGATTTCGCTCAATTTAGGATTTGTAGGTCGCCTCTTTTCCTTTTTCATAGTCATTTCACTCGATTTCTTTCCATTTTTAATTAGAATAAATAATTGGCTCTTCATATAATAAATGAAAGCTAATGCTGCAAGTTGATTTATAAAGCACAAAGACAGAGATGCTGGTGAGCATCAATATATTTGGCTATAAAAAAATCAACATAGGGTTTGTTTTCCTTTAGAGAATCTAGTGGAATACGAATCAGTTCAGCAGTGACCATCCCTCTCAAAATTATAACTACTAACGGATTTGAAACAGGCAATGCAAATTAATGAGAAATGTTCAAGTTTACACTATCTACATCAGAGAATCGTTTCCATCGTTTAATCTATGTTTACGGTGGAGGCACAATGGCCCAGTGGTTAGGGCAGTGGACTCGTGGTTGTAGGATCGCAGTTTCGATTCCCATACCGGGCATTGAGAGTGTTTATTGAGTAAAAACACCTAAAGCTCCTTGCGGCTCCAGCAGGGGGCAGTGGTGAACCTTGCTGTATTCTTTCATCACAACTTTCTCTAACTCTTTCTTCCTGTTTCTGTTGTCCTGTATTTCACAGGGCCAGCCTTGTCACACTCTGTGTCATGCTGAATCTCCCCAAGAACTACATTAAGGGTACACGTGTCTGTGGAGCACTCAGCCACTTACATGTTAATTTCACAAGCTGGCTGTTCCGTTGATCAGATCAACTGGAACCCTCATCACCGTAACCGATGGAGTGCCATGATATGTTTACAGTTTAGCGGATTGTGAGTTACAATTTTTCCTCTCAGATTCATCATTATCAACCTCAATCTTGTCAAAGACAACCTCAAATGTGTCACCGTCAGCCACAATTCCATTATCTTCAATCTTGATTGCATTGTTATCTATCTTGATCTTGTCATCGTCAACTTTAATTTCATCGTTGTAAACTTTAATTTCAGCATTGTCAGCTTGAACATCACAAGTTACCTCAGACTTCACTATTTTATTATATAATTAAATGGATGTTGAAATGATATTTAAATAAACATTAGATTTTAAAATGTTTCAGTAGCGAGTGTTTACAGGATCGTGAGTTCAGGCATACGATATTTGCATAATAGTTTGGAAATACATTTTAACATCATTCCAAGTTCTGAAAAGCATCATCATTCACTTTCACAAATGTTAGGAAACAATGTAAAAAAAATAAAACACACACACACACACACACACACACACACACACACACACACACACACACACACACACACACAAAGGCGGCGAGCTGGCAGAAACGTTAGCACGCCGGGCGAAATGCTTAGCGGTATTTCGTCTACCGCTACGTTCTGAGTTCAAATTCCGCCGAGGTCGACTTTGCCCTTCATCCTTTCGGGGTCGATTAAATAAGTACCAGTTACGCACTGGGTCGGTATAATCGACTTAATCCGTTTGTCTGTCCTTCTTTGTCCCCTCTGTGTGTAGCCCCTTGTGGGTGGTAAAGAAATAACACACACAGGCATGCAGGTAGATAAATAGATAGATAGACAAACAGACATACAGACATACAGTTAGGTAGGTAGGTAGATAGATAGATAGATAGATAGATAGATAGATAGATAGATAGATAGATAGATAAATAGATAGATAGACAGACGGACAGACAGACATGCAAGCAAGCATGCTTGCATATATATACACACACACTCACACATACACACACACAAACACACACATACATACATACGTACACGCATGCTCACACACACACATACACACATATAGGCAGAGGCGTGGCTGTGTAATAAGTTTGCTTTCCAATCACATGTTTCTGAGTTCAGTCCCACTGCATGGCACCTTGGGTAAGTTTCTTCTATTATAACCCCAAGCCGACCAAAGTCTTGTGAATGGATTTGGTTGACAAAAACTGAAAGAAATCATTTTGTATATATGTATATGCACATACATGTGTGTGTGTGTGTGTGTGTGTGCGCGTCATATGTATATGCACATATGTAAATGTGTTTGTGTGTGTGTGTGTGTTATTGTTTTCTTGCCATGACATCGTGGGGCAGTCGTAAATAAGATTCACTGTCATACAAGCAGGGTCGTTCATTTCCAATCTTCCATGAAGATATATATCTGGTCATGGGGAAATATTACCTTACTTGGAAACAGGTGAGGGTTGGTGATGAGACGGACATCCAGCTGTAGAAAATCCACTTCGATAAACCCTATCTGGCCCATACAAGCGAGGAAAATTGAACTATAAAATGACAAGGACATATGTGTTTAGTGGAGGATATATGTGTTGGGTGAATGTATGTATGTATGTATATACAGGTATGTATGTACAGGTATGGTGATGCAAAGAGGAAAAATAGAACTCAAACTATGAGTTTATGTATATTTTTATTAATATTTAGTGGAAGCAACATAGTGACTCAAGGTCTAAAAGTCTCATGTGTTGGCACTTCAATGCACGAAACTTTCAGGTCTTGAGTCACTCTGTTGCTTCTGCTAAATATCAATAAAAATATGTGTATATATGTATGTATTTATATTGCATAGTTTCTAAACAAATACAACTTTAACTAGTTAGAAACAAACAACAGTACAGTGAATAAGACATTTAAAATTTTCCATTTTCTCATATATATTTTCTCCATGTTTATTGCGACAATTTAGGAAACAAACAATTTTTTTTTTTGTCTTAAAATTATGACTATATGAAGAGATAAACACATCGAATCAGTTTCAAGTAATTGGATACATAATGTAAAAATGATTATCATGAAATAGCAAAAGATTAAATCTGGTATTGTACGTACAATAAAAATAATTTCTGCTTGTTGTTTCAGATTTTAAACAAGTTGTTAATCTATACAGAGAAAATCAGACATGAATATTTTCATTCTAATCAGATCTTTAATAGGTGATAGTCTGTGAGATTGGTGAGGAACTTATCGTACTAGATCAGTGTATTTGTTTTACAATTCTGAGAGATATAAATATGAGTTCCTGCTGTTAATTATCTGGCTTCTAATTTAATTTCTCTATATTCTAATGGAAAATTACTTTGCCGTGTTGTTTTAAAACTAACAACTATGAAGCATCTGAGAGACCCTTTGTCCAGTTGCACAACCTGCTAAAAATAGCTGCAAAATCGTTTTCAAATCGTTTCCTACTGTCTTAAAAATGTGTGCTGATACATTGTATGACGTAACCATAGGTACACTTTGCCTTAAAAGAAAGTCAAAACAATCACACCAAGAATGTCTTGATTGCAGGTCTTCTCAGTCAGGTTTGACTTCAAATCTAAAGTGGCCGTCCGTTAGTAACAACAAAGTAACTTCCAATTGCTTTGATCAATGTAGCAGCCTGCTCATGAAGCTAATTACTCTTTTACTTGTTTCAGTCATTTGACTGTGGCCATGCTGGAGCACCGCATTTTGTCGAGCAAATAGACCCCAGGACTTATTCTTTGTAAGCCTAGTACTTATTCTATCAGTCTCTTTTGCTGAACTGCTAAATTACAGGGCCGTAAGCACACCACCATCGGTTGTCAAGCGATGTTGGTGGGGGACAAACACAGACACACAAACATACACACACACACACACACACAGACACACACACATATATATATATATATATATATATATATATATGTATATATATATATATATATATATATATATATATATATATATATATATATATATATATATATATATATATATATATATATATATATATACACATACATACGACGGGCTTCTTTCAGTTTCCGTCTACCAAATCCACTCACAAGGCTTTCGTCGGCCTAAGGCTATAGTAGAAAATACTTGCCCAAGGTGCCACGCAGTTGGAATAAACCCAGAACCATGTGGTTGATAAGCAAGCTACTTACCACACAGCCCCTCCTGCACCTAATATTCAAGTGGCTGAGCACTCCACTGGCACGTGTACCCTTAACTTAGATTCTCGGGGAAATTCAGCGTGACACAGAGTGTGACACGGCTGGATCCTTTGAAATTATAGATGCAACTCATTTTTGCCAGCTGAGTGGACTGCAGCAATGTGAAATACCTTGCCTTGCCCAAGGACACAACATGTCACTAGAAATCAAGCTCATGAGCGTACGACAGTGAACCAAATATTTTAACCACTAAGCCACACCTGGATGCTAAACAGCAACAACAACCAATAAGAAAGTTTCTGGAAAAAAACTACAATGTAATCCACGAGATCAATACTCTAAATGAATTGAAGCCCGTATGTTATTGATTTTCAGTCATCTGTAATATTATCATCATCATCATCGTTTAACGTCCGCTTTCCATGCTAGCATGGGTTGGACGATTTGACTGAGGACTGGTGAACCAGGTGGCTGCACCAGGCTCCAATCTAATTTGGCAGAGTTTCTACAGCTGGATGCCCTTCCTAACGCCAACCACTCAGAGAGTGTAGTGGGTGCTTTTACATGTCACTGGCACGAGGGCCAGTCAGGCGGTACTGGCAACGGCCACGCTCAAAATGGTGTTTTTTTTACGTGCCACCTGCACAGGAGCCAGTCCAGCGGCACTGGCAACGACCTCGATTGAATGTTTTGTTTTTTTTTTTGAAAATGTTCTTTGCTTATCATTGTACGACAGTGTAGGAAAATCTTGATAAGAACATTAAAATTGAAGTAGGGTTGACGTAATAACTGGTTGTACAAAGGGTTAGGAGATGTAATATAGTTCTGAGGCGGGGTGGATGTTGGTGGTTTGTTGGCAGAATGTGAAATGGGGACTGGTTGATGGACAGAATGGGTGTTGACAGGCATATAAGCTTAGACAATATATTTAGGACCTCATGTTTGCTGTAATGGACACGTCCTCTTGCGAACAGCAAATCGTCAATCATTTCGATCCTTTGTCATCTCCTCTGTGAGGCTCAGCAACTTGTGATCAGCCTACACTACTGTGAATCATGTCTTCCTGGGTTTCCCTTTTCCACATACGACTCTTCTGTAAGTTCATGGCTTCTTTAAAATATTCTTTATTTTTCAATGTACAGTAATGTAGGAAGATCTTGATAAGGACATAAAAAGGCCATAGTTTGATTTACATCACGATTTCAAATTGTATTTACAAATTTTATTAACGTTTTAATCGTGTTTTATTAACATTAATCAATGAAACTATCCTTTTATTTTAGTTTCATACAATATCAAACTTTAAATAAATATCAAGCAATCTCTTAGACCCTTTCATTCTACACATAATCCAAGACTAGATTACAAAGTTTCCCTCTCCATCTTATTTCTCTTTCTTCTCCTCAGCTTCCTCCTCCTCCTCTTCCTCCTCCTCTTCCTCCTCCTCCTCCTCATTATCATCATCATCATCACCATCATCATCGTTTAATGTCTGACTTCCACACTGGCATGGGTTGCACAGTTTGGCAGCTTCAGATGTGCCAGGGAACAGCATTGAGCTCCGATGTTTGCTTTAGCATGGTTTTCTATGGCTGGATTTCCCTTCGTAATGTCAGCCACTTTAAAGAATGTACTTTATGCTTCCTCATGGCACTGGCTCAAATGAGATTACGAAGTAACTTGCAAGACATGACTCCCAACCACCAACTGTGATGAAGGTGCAATATTGAAGCGAGTGGTTTTATGCCAAGTGTTGAGAAGCTAAAGTATTACAGAGGGACAAGAAGAAGTGACTTCTTGTAGAAGAGACATGTGTTTATCTTAGCAGAAAAGGGAGGAAATAAGGTGGAAATACAATGTCCCAGATCACCTTCGTGTTACAAGAACGCAACAATAAGAGAGAATAGGAACAAAGTCGAAAAGGGGAGATAAGCAGGTAAGTTCATGGAAGTGTGAAGGGTAAGTGACAGAAAATGGTTAGAGATGAGGACAGTGGTGAATGCAAGGAATGGTGATCTTGTGTGAAGGCGTGGTCAATGGTGAATATCAGTTTGAGGAGAAGATGAAGGAAAATAAGAGTGGGTCGATGAGGAGGAGGAAGTGGTAAATGGGAGCATGTAAATGAGGTAGGTGCAAACCAACATTACATTACCAAAAAATAAAACATAGGTGCAGGAGTGGCTGTATGGTAAGTAACTTGCTTACCAAGCACATGGTTCCGGGTTCAGTCCCTCTGCGTGGCACCTTGGGCTAGTGTCTTCTACTATAGCCTCGGGCCGACCAAAGCCTTGTGAGTGAATTTGGTAGACGGAAACTGAAAGAAGCCCGTCGTATGTATATGTATATGTATATATATATGTGTGTGTTTGTGTGTCTGTGTTTGATCCCCCCAACTGATGCTGGTGTGTTTACGTCCCTGTAATTTAGTGGTTCGGCAAAAGAGACCGATAGAATAAGTACTAGGCTTACAAAGATTAAGTCCTGGGGTCGAATTACTCGACTAAAGGCAGTGCTCCAGCATGGCCGCAGTCAAATGACTGAAACAAGTAAAAGAGTAAAAGAATAGATAGTTGAGAAATAGAGAGATGACGTGAGGTGGGAGCTGAAAGAAAGATGTACAGCGGCATTGAGGTGATGAGGGATACATAGAAGTGGACACAGTAAGTGATGAACAAAGGTGGGGGGGAGGAGTTCAAATCATGAAATGCCTTAATTACCACATGACCTTTTACAAAAAAACATCTACTGATTACACTGGAGTCTGCTCTGTTAACACAACTGTATGTAGGTGGTGGGAATTGTGTAGTCGATGACATAAATTGCGTGGGAGGTGATATGAGTTGCGTGGGAGATGTTTGAGGTGAGAGGAATTAAACTGTGGGAGGAGAGCCTCATGCTATTTCTTTGTAGCCGTGTATAGATAGATAGCAAACATCTCTAATATTAATTTCATGAAATTATATCTTCAACATCTCTTAGATAATCCTACTTAGAAATTAGTATCATTTAAATATATTTATATTCACAATTCCAATTAGGAAACAGTCTTCAGAGCATTTATATTAATCAATAATAGAAGCCATTAAAAATGTTAAAATTACTTAATGTTTTTTTCTTTTTTGTTTTTAATACTATCTTATTTTTCACTCTACACATCTTCAAAGGTGGTACACCAGTTGCAGACTGATGTCTGAAGCCTATTAAACAATGAAATAATCAATCTCTCTCTCTCTCTCTCTCTCTCTCTCTCTCTCTCTCTCTCTCTCTCTCTCTCTCTCTCTCTCTCTCTCTCTCTTTCTCTCTCTCTCTCT
>NC_142930.1:110132489-110152489 GCF_046866305.1 Octopus bimaculoides | reverse complement strand
CGATATGGAATGTTGAACTGAAGAAATGAAGAAAACATTATATAGCTATTCTTTGAAAGAATATCAGAAAAAGTAGCAGATTTATTTCACTTCTAAAACATCTAAAATGGTATTTTCCTTTCACAAATATATAACAGATAATTAGAATTTTGTTGTTTCTGCTGTTGTTGTTGTTTAACATACAGAACCAGTTGTTTTACCTCTTATTTTGTTGTAATTATATTTTCTAAGCATTCTTGAAGGACTGACGGTATATTGATAACAATGGTTCAATGCTAAGTCAACTGTTCTTGATGTGTTTAGTTCTTCTCAGTTACGTTCTGGTTTCAAATCCTTTCTTTACATTCCAACCTGCTTCTTTGACTCAACAATAGTCTTTCTAACACACCACTGGTAACTTGACAATAATTTATCAGCTCTAAGGGGGAGGGCTGGCAGAAACATTAGCATGCCAGGCGAAATACTTAGCGGTATTTCGTCTGTCTTTACGTTCTGAGTTCAAATTCAACCAAGGTTGACTTTGCCTTTCATACTTTCATGGTCGATTAATTAAGTATCAGTTGCATATCGGAATCGATCTAATCTACTGCCCCCCATCCCCCAAAATTCTGAGCCTTGTGCCTATAGTAGAAAGGAATATTATATTTTGTGAAGGCAGCGAGCTGGCAGAATCGGAAGCATGCCGTGCGAAATGCTTAGCGGTATTTCGTCTGCCACTGCGTTCTGAGTTCAAATTCCGCCGAGGTCGACTTGCCCTTCATCCTTTCGGGGTCGATAAATTAGGTACCAGTTACGCACTGGGGTCGATATAATCGACTTAATCCGTTTGTCTGTCCTTGTTTGTCCCCTCTGTGTGTAGCCCCTTGTGGGCAGTAAAGAAATATGTATTTCAGCTGACTTTGTGTTCTGAGCTCAAATTCCACCGAGGTCGACTTTGCTTGTCATCCTTTTGAGGTAGATAAATTAAGTACCAGATGTATGCTGGGGTCGATCTAATCGATTGGCCCTCCTCCCCCAAAAAATTTCGGGCCTTGTGCCTAGAGTAGAAAAGAATAATTTATCAGCCCTGCCACTCACAATCATTAAAGTTGAGTAATTATTTTTGATTGCTTCCCAATCACATGATTCCGAGTTCAGAACCACTGTGTGGCATCTTGGACAAGTGTTTCTACTATAGCCTCATGCTGACTAAAGCATCGTGAGTGGATTTAGTAGACAGAAATTGAAAGAAGCCCGTTGCTGTTGTTGTTGGTCTTTAGCCCCGAGTTAGTCTGAGCAAAGAGACCCATGATCAAAGAGGTTTGTTTTGGATGTGACCATCTTGTCTTTTTGTATACCAGGAAATACATTCTTCATTATATTGTTTCTTTCTTTAAAAGAGTAGAGTTTGATTTGAGAGCGATTTGACTCATGTTTCTAGTCCTTTAAGAAGCCATACTCAGGTTCTCTTGTTTATTCATGAAACTTGCATGGTAGTTTTGTAGTTTGCAACAGGAGACAGACAGTCAGAACTAAAGCGAACAGCAACAAAAGGACTTTCACAAATTTGAGTGATTGATTTACCAAATGATTAATAAAATAATCGATTAGTTTATTGGTTAAATTGTTAACCAATTGACAAATAAAAATTAGAGAAATGAAATAGAACCACGCGTGTCTCTGTTACTGGTATAGTGATCCTCCCAAGATACATCTTTTATGATAGCGCTGTAAACCAAGTATGTCAGGAGGCAGTGTCTCTCTCGGCCGCATTCTTCACATTCCTGTTGCCACGGGCTGCATCTTTATAAGCACAATTTGTGTCATATCAATTCTTTATTATTAAACAAAAGCTTTCATTTATTCATCAATAATCCTGTTTTTATTAATCAAATTATGTTTAGGGTTCCCCGTTTTTAAACCTCCAGCAACGCCATTCGCAGACCAGCCTGCTGTAACCAATATACGAAATTCCTATTTTCTGTCTATCAAATATATATGATTCGTGAATGGTAAAGTAAAAGTTGTTTGCTTTTGTTTTGTTAAAGTTGATTGTTCAATGGTGCAACATAGTGTCGTCTGCAACTAATATACTTAACATATACTCGGAAACTCTGTCCATATACCGATAAATATTTAAGTATTGAACTGGCACAATTTATCTCTGCAACCTAAGTAACAAAACCACTTTATTTCTCTATCCACTCAGATGAACAACGTGACTGAAGACATTTAATTCTACATTCTCCATGGCAATTGAAATTATCAAATTATGAACTCACCTAATGAATAAAATGTTACCAATATAGATCATTAGCAATTTCTTCACATTCGAGATTTTAATTTATTTTTTATGAAGTGAATACAATTTTAATTAGTTTGTCACTTTTAATTAAGCAAAAACCGAAGTTTCAATATCTGGAAGAAAAAGCGAAATAAGATATTTTGATGTTTATAGCTTTTCTAAAACGAATTTGAATTTTTGGTTCGATTAAGAAGATTTGCAATAAATTATAGGAAGTCTTAGAGAGTTGTACTTGTTTAGCAAGATGTAGGAAGGTCGAGTGGTTACGAAGTTTGCTTGGCAACCAGAAGATCCTAGGTTTGATTGCACTGCATTGCATTATTGGTAAATACAATTTTTTATAGCCCTGGGTTGACTCCATGCTCTGTGAATAAAATTGGTATCCAATTTTGGCACAGGGCCAGCAAGATCGGGGGAGGGGGCTTAGTCGATTACTTCGACCCCAGTACTCAACTGGTATTTATTTTATCGTCCCTGAAAGTATGAAAAGCAAAGTCAGATTCAGCAGAAGTTGAACTCCGAACATAAAAACGGATGAAATGCCGCTAAGCATTTTGCCCGGAGTGCTAACGATTCTGCCTGCTCACGGCTTTGTTTGTTAACGAAGTTGAGAAGACATAAAGTGTGTTAGAATCAAGTCAGGTGGACTGTGCAAGTAATTCAAAAGGCACAGCTTCCTCATACATTGTGTCACGCTGATTCTGTCAGAGAATTACATTAAGGTTACATATGTCTGTGGGATGTCCATCCTCTTACATGTGAATACAGGAGCAGGTAATTCAATTGATTGAACAACAATGAAGGAGATATTCCACCACCACAGGTTTAACGAATAAATTCCTTTGAGAATTTCTATGGAAACTGAAGCATTTATATTGTGAAAGAACCACTTAAGAATACTCAAAACATGTGTATTCTTATATTCCGTCTTTGTTCATAGGTTATACAGGCACAGGTGTAGCTGTGTGGCAAGAAGCTTGCTTTCCAATCACTTGGTGGTGGGCTCAGTCCAACTGTATGGCACCTTGGGCAAGTGGCTTCTCTCATAATCTCAGCTCAGCTGAAGCTTTGTAAGTGAATTTGATAGATGGACACTGAAAGAATTCTATTATATCATCATCATTATCATTAAAATCCGCTTTCCAATCTGATCTGGCAAAGTTTCTACAGCTGGATGCCCTTCCTACCGCCAACCACTCCGCGAGTGTAGTGGGTGCTTTTACGTGCCACTGGCATAAGGGCCAGTCAGGCAGTCCTGGCAACAGCCACGCTCAAATGGTGCTTTTTACGTGCCACCTACACAGGGGCCAGTCAAGTGGCACTGGTAATGACCTCACTCGAATGTTTTTTCACGTGCCACCGGCACAAGTGCCAGTAAGGCGACGCTGGTAATGATCATGCTCAAATGGTGCTTTTTACATGCCACCAGCACGGAAGCCAGAGAGCTGCTTTGGCAATGATCACACTCAGATGGTGCTGTTAGTGCTCCACTGGTACGGGTGCCAGTCATCGAATTTGGTTCAATTTCGATTTCACTTGCCCCAACAGGTCTTCGCAAGCCGAGTTTAGTGTCCAATGAAGGAAGGTTGGCATGGGTGCCAGTCGTTGAATTTGGTTAGATTTCGATTTCACTTTCCTCAAAAGGTCATACCACACATCCACCCCTGCGCCATTGGCTAGTATGATTATTCCTTGGTAATAACGATGAATCTCTCAATCCATTCACTTATAATCCATTCTCGTAATCCATTCCCTTTAGCCTCAATCTTCATTCACTGCATCTAAGGCAGATATGTGAACTGAACTTGGTATTTCACACTAATGGCACAATTACGTAGCAAAGCTTTCGTCAAGTTTTAAACCATCTGTCTCGGATTCCTCAGTTTAAAATCAAGGCCAAACAATACGGAAGACCAGAAAGAAAGAAATTAGCTGCGTCGTTATATAGGTCATTAACACTAATGTGAATATAATTCAAACAAACAGATAACCTGGGGCATCTAAATTAGTGGCAGACTTGAAAGTAAATTTTTATGATTTTTAGCCCTGCCGAATGTTTGACTGAATGTTATAAGGAGCTAAGATATTCAGTCTTCAATCAGAACAACCTTAGGTGCTACACAAATCGCTGTCGGTCAATTTTGTTATTTTGTCTTTAATAACTATGAAAGATTTATATATAGATATTTATGTAGTGAAGACTTAACTGTCACGCTTACTATCTCATGCATGATGTTATATCCAGATAATTTTTGTACATATGTAAATCAACATGTTCCAGGTTATGATACATACGGAAACATATAAATATTAATGTGGCCATTCTCACCTTCACATGCAGCCTACCTAATAATGTGTGTTATTAACAACGAATTAAGGAATAAGACTCACTAAATTTGTCAATAGTTTTACAGTGCTACCTTAACATACAGCAATGATTAAATTCCTACTTTGTGGTATCTATTTAAGTGGATTGGAAAAAGAAATAATAGTTAAATGTCTCGGTTATGAACACAGCATTGACGACAGGATAT
The DNA here is from genome assembly GCF_046866305.1 of Octopus bimaculoides. Taxonomy (NCBI): domain Eukaryota; kingdom Metazoa; phylum Mollusca; class Cephalopoda; order Octopoda; family Octopodidae; genus Octopus; species Octopus bimaculoides. Next base: position 110,147,671 of record NC_142930.1, on the reverse strand, counting down.
CTAACATAGATTCTTCCTCTGATCGATCAGCTCTCTATCGATGATTCCTTTACCAGTGGATCTTAAGTTTGACTTAAAACGTGAAAGAATAATTGATTTTTTTTTCTCAGAAAATTCTTTGACAAATGAAATTCGTCTTTTTCTATTTTTATTGATGGAAATACAAACTATCATTGCAAATACAGTGCTAAAAAAAATAAAAAAAAATAAAACCGAAATAAATCCAGTTCAATGTTCAATTCTTTATTTTCAATAAATTTATTTTCTTATAGTTTTCTTGGCAAATTTACTTTCATCTCTGTTAAGGTATTCAAAGATATTTATTTTCTTAGTTTGCTATGAAGAATGAAGGGAAAGAAGAAGAAGAAGAACAACAACAACGACGACGATAGGAGGAGGAGACATTTTTTTATAGCATTAGTTCAATTTCAGTTGTAAAGGAAAGATAATTCTATAAATCCTCTAAGACTGTGTACAAGAGACAAGTGATTTTATTTGATGGCAGACGATGGGAATAGCAATAACTCCAATGTAGTTTTAAGAAACTATCGGTAAAATGTCATCTGTGTCACATACAGAGGAAGATTGTGATCAAGATAAAGATTATTGGTGATTAAGTGCCAATATGTTAGTGATATTACCAGAAATTTTGTTTATTTTACCTTCGTTTTTTTTACCTCTTTTGTCTGATTTTCATTGTTTTGGTTTTATTACATGTTTAATTCTTTTTCTTTTACATTTTTTTAAATTCTTATTTTTTTTTCATCAATGCAGAAATATAACTGATTTGAATTTCTTGACAAAAAATGTCGAAAAAGATTTATGGAAGCACAAAAGAAGAAGTAACAGCAACAACACCAAAAACACAAAGAAAGAAAAATTTGAACGAAATCAATTTTTCATATCAAACAGGATAAAAATGAAGATTGTTCGAAAATGTTGTAGAATTTAAACTTCTCGAATCTATACTATGATATCAAGATACACCTATAACAGTTTTCATTTCATTTTATTAATTTCTTTTTTTTTATAAAAGCACTGTTCTTGGCAGGAAGTAACTAACGTTAAAAAACACACACACACACAGCAATTCGTATTCCTAAATAAAATGATTAAAGAACATTTCTATGCAGATCTTATTAATTTTATTATTTTGTTTTTAAGTTTAAACCCCTTGGCAGCTTTTGTGATCATTTTCGTTTGATCAAATGAAGACATTTATTACAGAAACATTATAAAGAAGGTGATTTCATTTGAAATGAATTATTTTTTCCTCTCCCTTTCTCCATTTGAAGTGAGTAACATATTCTTTTCTTCTTCCTCCTTTTTGTTTTCCAATTTCATTCCATTTTCTCTGCTGACGATTTAAAATCATTGAAGCCGCTATGGGAATACCTTCTTCCAAGAATTATTGCAGTCTGACAACAAGATCCACCTTTCCATGTCATGTCATTGTAAGCTAGAAATGTGTTACATTTTTCTTCCTTGTTTTGCTTTTTTCGGATTTTACAGCAAATCACCAGTGATCAGATAATACAATCCATAGATGCACGAGAAGAAAACACGAAATATTGATCCGATATCATCAAAAATATTAATTATTGATTTTAAATACATTATTGGTATATTCTCAGATTATTTCTCGGGTAACAAAAGATTTGCAACTATAACATCTATAATAACTGCTTCTATAATATCTCTGTCTACAAAAGATCTATAATATCTATGGGTGTTTCTTATCTTTTTCCAATGGTAGAAGACACAAAAGTATATGGATTTTTAATACATATATACACGCACACCCTCCTCCCATATATATGTATTATATGATTTCGTTTAGGCATAGCAATAATAATAACCAGTTGTTAGAAGTTAATACACATCTGCTTTAGAGTAAAAAATCAGGAGAGTACAGAACGTAATATCAATTCATATATGACAAAAGAGCAGGATTTATGTAATCATCTTCATTAGCTAACAGCTGTTTCTGCTATCAGATGCAATGCACTCAGAGTTGAATGCTTATGTAACATCTTATAGCTTCTTTGGAGCCATTAAAATTGTGTTCTTATTTTGGAAAGCAGAATGTATGTATATGTGCGTATATATATATATATATATATATATATATATATATATATATATATATATATATACACACACAGAGGGACGGGGAGATAGATAGACAGAGAGGCAGACACAGACAGATACATGGATAAATAGATACGCACACATGTATATGTACACACACATACACATACATATGAGTGTGTGTGTATACATATACATGTGTGTGTATCTATCTATCTGTCTGTCTGCCTCTGTCTATCTATCTCTCTGTCTCTGTATATATATATATATATATATATATATATATATATATATATGTATGTATGTATGTATGTATGTATATATATATATATATATACACATACATACATTCTGCTTTCCAGAATAAGAATATTTAATTTTAATGGCTCTGAGGAAGCTATAAGATATTACATAAGCACTCAACGCTGAGTGCTTTGCATCTGATAGCAGAAACAGCTGTTAGCTAATGAAGATGATTACCTAAGTCCCACTCTTTTGTCATATATGAATTGATATTACGCTCTGTACTCTCCTAATTTTTATACTAAAGCAGATAGAATCAATGGAACAGCTTGCTCGGGAAATTAACGTGCAAGTGGCTGAGCATTCCACAGACACGTGTACCCTTAATGTAGTTCTTAGGGAGATTCGGCATGACACAGAGTGTGACAAGGGTGGCTCTTTGAAATACAGGTACTACTCATTTTTGCCAGCTGAGAGGACTGGAGCAATGTGAAATAAAGTGTCTTGCTCAAGGACACAACGCATCACCGGGAATTGAACTCATGACCTTACAATTGTGATATATATATATATATATACATATATATATATATATATATATATATATATATATATATATATATATATATATATATATATATATATATATATATATCCTTGAAATTTGTTGCCTCTTTGAAACTTTTAATTTTACAGCACAAGCACATAAGCTAACCATCATATCTGCCCGTTAACAGTTTCTTGACACTCATTCATGGTGATTGGAAGCATACATTTGTGAAAATCTTGTTTGATGATTTCATTTCCCGTTTTAAATTACAGAAAATTACGGTTGTATTCTTGTCTTGCATAAATATTTTGTTCATTCATTCATATTTTCCTTGCTTTTCAGGTTCTTTTTTTTTTTCTGATTTTTGTTTTCTGCTTCAGTCTTCCGTTTCAAATATCTGAAAATTACAATTCTATTTCTTTCTATCATTTCTGTAATTCAGTTTTCTTTCTTTTTTCTTGTCACTTCCTCCGTTTTCATGTTTACAAATATCGAAATATTGCCAGTAATGTTAAATCTTATATTTCAGGTCCGTTTTCAATATTCGTCGCCCTTTGAAGTTACATTTTCACTTCATTATCTTTTCAAACGAATGATCTCATTACATATGTTGTCCTACACTGAACAATTTGCACTCCTGATAAATATACTTTCTATATTCTCTGTTCTGTATTCTGGATTTAAGAATTACCACGTCTATACAAGAATCCTGTCACTTCACATTCTGTTTCCATGCAATCAATTCCGTAAATATTTTCCAACATTTAATTAATTCAGTTTCCCTTGCCATAATGGTCATTCAACATGCTAGAAACAACAGCTTTATCCCTGTCAGATCAAAGCACTTCACAGGTCTTTTTATGAATGTATCACACTAACAGATGACTAAGTAGTTATTATATAAGATCCACATAATACAAAAATTTACACTTAGGGTTTTCAGAAATAAGCTTTCTATAACTTAATTAACATTCAGTTTTCTCAGACATCTTGCTCCTTTCACATTATATTGGCTTGCCAGTACCAACACATTTCTCCGAATTCTTTGAATATACATTATTTACATTTGACAGATATTTGTCCTCATCTTGTTTGTTGTTAACACAACGTTTCGGCTGATATACTCTCCAGCCTTCATCAGGTGTCTTAGGGAAATTTCGAACCTAGGTTCTCATTTCTAAGGTTTTTTCGACATGATTATTATTATTATTATTATCATTATTATTATTATTATTATTATTATTATTATTATTATTATTCAGGTCACTGCCTGGAATTGAACTCGGAATCTTGGGTTTAGTAGCCTGCGTGCTTAACCACTACGTCATATACCCGATGAAAGCTGGAGGGTATATTAGCTGATACGTTGTGTTAATAACAAGCAAGATGAGGACAAATATCCGTCAAATGTAAATAGTTCCTCATCTCTTAAATATAGAACTGTATTCTTTGAATATGTTTTCTATTTGTAAGCGGGAATCTTTCCTGAAATTTTATAGGATCATTAAACTACCTATGTAAGGTAATATAGTATCTTTTCTTTTCGTTTTCATTTAATGACATCGCTTTACTTGTTTCGTTAACTTTTCACCTGCATCACTCAAAAACTTTTTTCAAACATTTGTATCATTTACAAACGCTGCAATCCTTCAAGCAAATAACAACAATCTTCTAAACGTTCTTTGTAAATATTTCTGCTCACAAAATCAAATTAACGTAAAACATTCCGTTTCCCTTGGTCATGGTTATAACAACAATAATTCATTCATTTGTCAAAGCATTTTCCTTATGAAATACACTTGTCATCATTCTTTTAAATTCGGTTACTCCGTCAAGCATGTAAATTACAAATCCACATCATACTACTAACAGCCTGTATAATCAACACGTGACAGCATTGCTGTCTTCACACGGCATCATATAATTCATTTCTTCGGTAAGAGTACACATACATAACTCCATCTCTTATGTTGATAAATTATATACATTATGTCAGAAAACTTTTGATATTTCTCTCCAATATTGAAATACATAACAGCAAACTTTATAGTCAAAAGCTTCTTCGTGTTCGTATGTTTAACACAAGCCACAGCCTGCGCATGTGCAGATACATGTATCGTCATTATGTTCACAAACTCAGGAGGAAGTTATGACAACTAATGAAAATAATCAGAATTGGTAAATGAAACTGGTAAAAGAGAAGATTATCTCGAGGCATTAGTGAAATCATGAAAATTTCTGAATTCTTTCCAGTGTGTGTCCAATTTGAATCTCTTTGAAATGACAAGTATTGTCAGCGATAATTGGAATTTCATGAACATATTAACTGGTGTTCACAACAAATGATTGAAAATGCTTAGAAAAACTGTGAACAAATCTTTTAAAATTATATATATAGGTATACAAACCTCACGTGACCCAAATAACTTGGATGCTTTCCTGTGGTTTTAATTACACAAAAAGATGCTGGGGATCATTTTATCGTTTTTGGAGGGGATTTTTCGTGAATTAGCCGCACCCTAATTTAGTTATAAATCTTGGTGCAAATGTTTTTCCATAATAATTTTAGCTTTGCTCCATGTATAAGTCACACCCCAGTTGTTCAGGTAAAATAAAACATAAAACAGTGTGACAAATACCCGAGTAAATACAGTAACTCTAATATCAAAACCTACACTCCCAAGGAATATTTTAACCAAAGAGAGACTATATAAAACCAAGATTATCTCCAATATATCTCAGTCCGATGATGGCTTAAGTGGCCGAACCTTCGAGGTTACTATCAATAATATTGTTGTGTAAGAATAATAAATTTGTACTTCATAAAAGTATAGAGTAACTCATCAGATTAATGTAAAATTGTGTATAAGTGAACACAAAAGCAAACATTAACACATTGTATATATGTATGTATATGTAGTTTAGTATGATCATAATTTTAGAAGGTTCTTAGTCACACTGAATAGCCGTTGGCTGTATAGAATATTAGTTCAGCTGCGTGTGAAGGTGAAAATGATTACGCTAATATTCGGTATAAGTTTACAAATTTTTTATTACTCAGAACATTAGCATTTACATATGTGCCACTATTATTTAAATAAATCTGCATATAAGAGAAAGTAAATGTGATAGTTACAAGTCTTTGTTGCATAAAATATTCGAGTAATTTATATGAAAATCGTTCATGATCATTAAAGACTGAATTATTAGAAAACGTAAGAACACATTATCATAAAACTGAGCAACAGAGTTCATCATCATCATCGTTTAACGTCCGCTTTCCGTGCTAGCATGCGTTGGATGATTTGACTGAGGACTGGTAGACCAGGTGGCTACACCAGGCTCCAATCTGATTTGGCAGAGTTTCTACAGGTGGATGCTCTTCCTAACGCCAACCACTACGAGAGTGTAGTGGGTGCTTTTACGTGCCACCGGCACGAAGGCCAGTCAGGTGGTACTGGCAACGGCCACGCTCAAAATGGTGTATTCTACATGCCACCTGTACAGGAGCCAGTCCTGCCGCACTGGCAACGATCTCGCTTGACTGTCTTTTCACGTGCCACTGGTACAAGTGCCAGGAAGGCGATGTTGGCACCGATCATGCTCAAATGGTGCTATTTATGTGCCACCGGCATGGAAGCCAGACAGCTGCTCTGGCAACGATCATGCTCGGACGGTGCTCTTAGTGCTCCACTGGTACAGGTGCCATCACGATTTCGCTTTCGCTTGCCCCAACAGGTCTTCGCAAGCCGAGTTTAGTGTTCAATGAAAGAGACGTTGGCATGGGTGCCAGTCTACAAATTTAGTTCGATTTCGATTTCGATTTCATTTCTGTATAGCATCTGTGGTTGTTCTGATTAGGTGTTTGTTATTCCACGTTTTATAACACCCTGTCAAGCTTGTAGAATTTTCAGTTAAACACTTTGGAAGAAAATTTCCCAAAACTTGTTTTCACGAATACCATTTATTTGGTTGCAATCCAAGTTTAATTTGTGTGCTGCTGTCGCTGGTGGAAGTGCTTGAGATGATAAGGATTGTTTACGTATAATTTGCCTTTCGGAGTGACATACTTAATGGAGCAACTACCATACTGCCATCTATAGAGTCTTTGGTCGACCAGCCTATGACTTCTGGATGGTTTTCAAGTAAAGTACTTCTTTATTCCGCTATCCTTTCGTGGAACTTTGTAAATTTCTTCACCCAATCCCCCTGAACTCCATCTTGGTCTGCCGCTTTCCAGTTGCTTATTTTCCCTATTCATTCACTGAACACCTTTCTTGCTTATCTTAATGCCATTTTGTTGAGGTTTTATACTCATGTCCTTCATAACCACTCTGGGTTTTTTTTTTCTTTCTCCCACATCTTGTTCCAGAATTTTTGACTCCCTTCTATATATGGGGTGCATGTATCTTTGTCTCTTTCTCCCTTTATTTCCTGATAAAACCTTCTAAAATCAATTTTAAAGAGTCTCTTTTGTTAGCCTTGTTTGATTCTCTGATCATATCAAGAGAGTTTTGCTCTTGGCTGGCACACGCTGTTTTGTTTCCTCGGTTACTAACGGAATCCCTTTGAAATCAATATTTTACCTTTGTACCAACATGTTATACTTGCGTTGATTCTGTAATTCTCCTTCCCTTCTATTTAGTACTGACGGATTACTCTTATTCTTTATATGTCTCCAAGGAATCTCCTATTTCATCATGGTTCATTGTTCATCCTTTTGTTTTGGTTTACACCCATTGTTTAGTAGACATCTTACTTCAAATCCCGAATTTTCTGCCACCACTATACTTGCTGTCCCTGTTAGACTATTAGTTTCGGAGATATTGCTTGTGTGAATATACTTTAAGATTTTGTTTATTTTTCCTGTTTATGGCATCAGTTTCCATTGGTCCACTTTCTTAGAGTCACATATCACTCCAAAATTCTCCAACCTTACTAACACTAATACTTGATCTACAATTCTTTTGCTTTCCTTCATCTGTGATGGCTGTGTCTGTTGCCATTGATATCTCAAACAGATTGAGTTGTATTTCTTCCGCCATTCCAGGGGCTTTATCGGTCTCGGCCAGCACTTCGTTATGAGTAGTGTTACTTTTTTCTGCCTTGCCATCGTCATCGTATACTTCTCTCTGAATAATTTTCTGTTCTAAATCTGGTAACCAGCCTTTCTTTCTTATCATCCTGGCCCAGTCGCATAATCGTTGTTCTGTTGCTTCAATTATTCCTCATTGCCGCCATTCTCAGTACATCCTTTTTTTCTATAGCCTCTTAAATGCACCTCGTTTTCATTTGGTCTGGTTCCTATAGCAACACTCCATGACGACCGCATTTCTTTGCTTCACATTTTCTCCATTTCTTGTATGCTACTAGTCACAGGTTGAGAGCTGGGACAATCCTGCTGCTCAATGAAGCACCTTTTGGGCACGGCCCCTTCATTACTGGTTCCAATCCCATTTACGCTGTTTACTATCAAACTTTCTTTTCATATGTTTCACCCATAGAATATGTACAAGAGGTGTTTCTTTATTTCTGTGACACCATCCCTGGATGGATTACCAACCTAGCTTCAGAGAGACTCCATCCACCCTCTTTACGAAGCAGTTAAACTGCACCAGGTCTCACACTGGTATTTCTCCTACTGTACTTGGTTTGTTTTCAAACTTTTCTTTCTTCTAGGTTGCCTGATGTCCAGTGTTCATGAACAAAGCCTACCCGGATATGTATTTCGAGATTTACTCCTCTGCAATTGTATTATCTGTATTGTTGAATCACATATTGAGAAGGCATCGTTTTTTTTTTCTTCGACTTATGATTTATGGAAGAACAACCAAATATTACCGAAAGGCTTAAGCTACTTGAGTAAAGGTTAATTTCAATGCCTTTTGTACTGGTATTATTAGGGCTATCTGCCCCATGGCTGTGACCTCTAACAAGAAGATAGTGTGAGATTTCCGGTGTTGCTTAGATATTCTTACTCCAGCCCTCTGCACCTGCTCACAGTTTCTCTGTCTCTTTCTCTTTCCTGTTTTCTATCTTCTCTCATATTATTATTATTGTTATCATTACTATTATTATTATTATTATTATTATTATTATTATTATTATTATTATTATTATTATTATTATTATTATTATTATTATTATTATTATTATTGTTGTTATTGTTATTATTATTCCATTTACGTTCATCACATTCAAATGTTGCAAAAATATTCCTAATATCGGGCTACAACAATTAGCCTAGATGCCACGAGCCTTCCTAATTATCCTAACTGTCCCTAATAACACTGTTTTCTGGAGCTGCACTAAATTATCTTCTATTCCTACTTTCTCTATCTGTCTGTTGTCTCTGTACCTCAATAGCTAGGTCCTGGTACTTTGCTATTATCATTATTATTATTATTATTATTATTATTATTATTATTATTATTATTATTATTATTATTATTATTATTATTATTATTATTATTATTATTACTATTATTAGTTTATGTAGGACTGAAGTAACTCAACAGAAGTTTTTTTATAGATATAGAGTTCTTTACTTATTATTATTATTATTATTATTATTATTATTATTATTATTGTTCAGTAGTTTTATTTTTATAACGTGCTTTCACTTCACTACCGAGCGCAGCTCTGTGCGCCTTGGGTATGTGCTGTGGATTGCTGTGGTGCTCTTATGTTTACTGTATTGAAAGTGTTTTGCGTAGAATGTGTGCAGTACCCAGTAGTGCAATTTTCTGTATGTTATATATATTTGTAAGTCCTGGTGTTTTTGTTATGTATTTGTCTGAATATTTTTTTATTATACCTAAGGCACCTACTATGATAGGAATTGTTTCTGTTTTTAGATTCCACATTCGAGTTATCTCTATTTCCAGGTCTTTGTATTTTGAAAGTTTATCCATTTCTTTTAGAGAAACGTTGTCATCTGCTGGTATTGATACATCAATTAGAAAGCATTTTTTTTCTTCATGATCTTTGACAACTATATCTGGTCTATTTGCCTTAATTTATCTATCTGTGTGTATTGGCATATCCCAGAGTATGGTTGCTTTCTCGTTTTCTGTGACCTTTTCTGGCGTGTGTTTATACCATCTTTTTTCTGTTGTCATTCCATAGTGTTGGCATAGCTTCCAGTATATATAGGTCCCAGCTCTGTCATGTCTGTGAATATATCCCTTCTTAGCCAGGACTGGACAGCCAGAGATAATATGATTTATTGTTTCTTGTCCATCTCCACATATTCTATAGTTACTTGTTATGTTTCTTTTCATTATGTGTTTTTGGTAATTTCTGCTGGGGAGGCTTTGGTCTTGTGCAGCAATTAAAAATCCTTCAGTCTCTGCTTTGAGTCCTGAGCTTCTCAACCATTGCTGGGATTTTTCTCTGTCTATTTCTTTTGCATTTAGTTTAGCCCAGTATTTACCATGTAGGGGATTTTCTTGCCATCGTTTTATCATGGTCCGTTGCTGTTCTAGTTTTAGTTTGGATTTCATTTGTTTTATAGCTTTTGTTGTTGTTTCTTCTTCTTCTTCTTCTTCTTCTTCTTCTTCTTCTTCTTCTTCTTCTTCTTCTTCTTCTTCTTCTACTTCTTCTTCTTCTTCTTCTTCTTCTTCTTCTTCTTCTTCTTCTTCTTCTTCTTCTTCTTCTTCTTCTTCTTCTTCGTATTTGTTAGGTAGATTGATTTCTTGTTTGTATTTGTCAGCTTCCTTAAATACTGAAAACAGTTTCTTGTTTTGCTCGTGTTTTGTGGCTATTTGTATTAGTTTTCCTTGCTTCTGGAGTAGGTATTTTTGCAGTCCTATGGTGGTTATTTTATAATAGTTTTCTAGCTGTATAAGACACCTGCCACCTTCTGTGCGTTGTATATATAGCCTTTCTATGTCAGATTTTGGGTGGTGCATCCTATATCCTGTCATTATTTTTCTTGTTTTCCTGTCTATTTTAGATAGTTCGTTTAGTGTCCAGTTAAGGATGTTGTAGTTGTAGCTTATAACTGGGACAGCTAAAGTGTTGATACACATTATTTTGTTTTTAGCATTGAGCTCTGTTTTTAGTATTGATCTAACTCGTCTATAGTACTTTTTCTTTATTTTTTCTTTCATTTGTGTATGTTGTATCCTATCTAGTTCATTGACTCCTAAATACTTGTATGGTTGGCTTTCGTCTAGTTCTCTTATTTCATTGGCTTTATCTAGTGTTATATTGCTACTTTTAACTAATTTTCCTCTTTTCAGGGATGCTTTGGCACATTTTTCTAATCCGAATTTCATATCTATTTCCTTGGTAAAGCCGTGTACTGTCTGTAGTAGTGTTTCTAGCTCTTTGTTGTTTTTAGCATATAATTTTAGGTCATCCATATATAGAAGGTGGCTGACTGTTTTTCCGTAGCATTTGTAACCGCATCCAGTTCTAGTTAGCAATTTTGTTAAAGGTGTGAGAGCCAGGCAGAACAGGAGTGGAGAGAGCGTGTCTACCTGGAATATTCCTCTTCTAATGGGGATGGCTTTCGTTTTCACAAGTCCCTCTTTTGTTTGGAGCTGTAGCACTGTTTGCCATTTGTTCATTGAGTGCCCTATGTATTTTATAATAAATGGTGCCACCTTGTTTATGGCTAGTGTTTCCAGAATCCACGTGTGGGGAACACTGTCGAAAGCCTTTTGGTATTCCACCCAGGCCATACTGAGGCCTTTCTTCTTTCTGCGGCTGTCTTCAGTTATGGCTTTATTGATCAATAATTGATCTTTACAGCCGTATGAGCCCTTGCAGCATCCCTTCTGCTCTTCGGGAAACAGGTTGTTATTTTCCAGGTGCTTACTCAATCACTGCGATATTATTGCAGTAAAGGCTTTGTAGATCGTAGGGAGACAGGTTATAGGTCTATAGTTTTGTGGTTTCTCTGTTTCCGTGGATTTGGGGGTTAAGATGGTTTTCCCTTTCGTGAGCCATTCAGGCATTGTCTCTTGCTCTGCTAGTATGTCGTTAAAGTTTTCTGCCAGCTTTTTATGCATTCCTGGCAGGTGTTTTAACCAGAAATTGGGGATCTTGTCGTGTCCAGGTGCCTTCCAGTTGCTTAGTCTTTGCAGTGTCTGGGTGACCTCTTAAGTTTTTATGGGGATCCAGAGTTGCTCAGGTGCTAAGTTCGTTGTTTTAATAGTCCTTTTCTGGGGTTGTTGCTTCACCAACCAAATTTGTTTCCAGAATTTTTCCAGTTCTTCTGCTGTTGGTGCTGCAGTAATGTCTATTTTATTTTTACCAAGTTCTTGGTAGAGTTTTTGGAGGTTGGATTTGAACTGTTTGTTTTGTTCAAAGAAACGTTGGCGTTTCTCATACCGGCGGATCCTTTGTGCTTCGGCAAGGATATCTTGCTTTAGTTTTTCTGTTGCCTCAGGTAAGTCTTTTTCTGTAATGCTTTATTTGTACAGTATTTTTGTTTTCTTCTTGTTACCTAGTTGTGTTGATTGTTTACTAATTTCGTTATCGTTATTATTATTATCATTATTACTGTCATTATTATTACTCTCATCATCATCATCATCGTTATCATCATCATCATCATTATTATTATTATTATTATTGCTTTATGCAACAAATCATATTTGATGCCGTGTAAAACTAGAGAATTTAAGCATTGTTGTATTGTCTCGATATTAAATGTCTTCTTTCTCAAATTAAACCAAATTTTGCTCGAAGTCATAAGGAAAGCACTACGGTAGCTACATCAACGGTTTCTTTATAAAGATACGATGTGAAGTAGAGGTCATTGCTGACTGTTTTGCAGCATTGCATTGATTTAGTCTGTAAATGGTAGAACAACAGCCGATTACGCATATGTTTTTCAGCCACTTTAAATATAACCTCATATCTTTTATTAATTGTCTTGTGACACTTGTGACAGACTAACCTGGAAGCATTTGAGCAAATTCTACATTATAGCATATGCAGAAATATTAAATTTCTAGACAAGCAGGAAGTACAGTGTCTTTTAAATGACAAATCGCAATTGAAGAATTGTTTTGGTGGAGAAGCAATTTACTGAGTCTCAATTAGCTAAGAGAAGTGGTATGAATGAATGTAATGGGGGGGGGGGAATATAAGCGTAAGCGAATATTTGATTATGAAAATGAGACACATTAAACTTTATTTACGAAACTTAAACATTGTTTCCAAACTCTGTGAATATCCTAATCAGATAATAACAAATATATTTAAACATTAATAATTAAATGTCTGTTTTATAATTACTTAAATGGAACCATGACAAGCGTAACGTCTTTTGTCTTGTATATATGCATATATATATATACATACATACATACATATATATATATATATATATATATATATATATATATATATATATATATATATATATATATATATATATACACACACACACATATATATTTTTTTCTGTATACATCATTATTATATATTAATGTGTGTGTGTGTGTGTATGTATATATATATATATATATATATATATATATATATATATATATATATATACACGTACGCACATATTGCTTTTCTCTCTTTTCTTTCTATCCACATCTCCTACTATCACAAATCTAAATACAAAGTGGAACGTTCCTTACATCCCCTATTGTTTCTATATATCTCTATGTATGATAGATCAAAATATTCACAGGAACAGCCCATGAATTTCCCAGAACCTTCTGATTGACATAAATTGGTAAATATCCCTTGGCTAAACATTTGATACAACCAGAACACTAATACAATTTTTGCCTGAAGAAACAAACACATGTCTTAATGGTTCTCCTTAAGATCTATGATTATTGCAAATCATATTTGCAATGTTCTGTGAATGGGGAATGCAACAACAGATCATGAGCTTTGTGGAAATGTTTGCAGCAATGCATTAAAAGATTTATGAATTTACATCCAAAAGTTCTCGTTGTTACAATATAGACGTTTTGGAGGTAGAGTAATGTTTCATTAATAAAGTGTTGGTTGGGAATGGTTGCCGAACCGCAAGTAAAAGATAACAGATATTCACGTTCGAATCAGCAAGAACATATTAAGAGTGAATATTTATGTCATTGAGTTACCTTTTCCTTATTACTTCATCTCAGTTTTACAGTTGCTCCAGTAACTTTCTCATTTTAACGACTGTAACTAACCTCAACCACTTTCTTACTCAGACTGGTGCTGTTGATGTATTTACTGTTCACTGTACAAACTGACATTTTTCTTTACCATTCACTCTATTTGAATAATTATCTTCCCACTTTGCTAACACCACAATGCATCTTTTATTTCATCTTTCATACTACCACCACTATTGCCATTTTTTATACTTAGTCACAATTACTGGTGTCTTTTTAAAATATGCTTTTATTTCGCAACTGTTTGAACACACACACAGATCTAAGAATTCCAGTTGAAGAACCTGACATCAAAGTCATGTGAAATTGCAACATTAGGTCAAATTTCAAAGAAACCAGCTCTTCGAGTAAATATTCATATCACATGGTAAATATTTTATTCTGGCTATAAATAAAGCACTTAATTTGAGGTTTTACTTAATATTTGCATACATGCAAAAGCCAGAACAAATTTGAAGCTTATCTGTTTATTAATACGCAAATATAAATCAAATCCTGCCACACAAATTTTGGTGTCTTTTGACCGAGAACCACATGTTTACGCGTTAAATTTTAGGACATCTTTCCATTTGTAAAGGCCAAATAGCTATGACTGCTATAAATGCTAACTGAATTGTTTATTTAATAAGCTGTTTTCTTAAGTAATATAACTCGTAAGCCCTTGCAGGAAAGCTTTTAAAGTTTGTTACTTCACTCTATTTTCAGGTCATTAAGCAGATGAGAGTTAATTCTGTTGCCTAAATAGAATGCAAATGTATAAAATAGCATATAAGCTGAAGAATAAAATGTGCTACACAATGATATAATGAACCATCGGCCATGAACTTAAAGTCAACAATTCTGAGTGGTTGACTGTCTGACATTTTCTCCTTCGGTTATCCATTTTATTCCCTTCCTCTTCACGAAATATATCTGCTCAACTCAAACTGTTAGATGTTATTGCTGTCACCTAAAAAGAACAACAAAAATAAGATTAAAAAAACACACAAACAAAATAACAAAACACAAGGACAAAAACCACATTGACAATATTTTGGTGTGGTTGTGAAAGGATTAATATTTTTGGTGAAAATCTTTGTTGTTCAACTCTGGAAATATTTCCACAGAATTTCTTTCCCCCCTTATCGGTTCTCTCTGATAATACACTAAAAGCTTTT
>NC_142930.1:110072489-110129989 GCF_046866305.1 Octopus bimaculoides | reverse complement strand
CAATACTGAAAAATATTGTGTGTGTGTGTGTGTGTTGTGTAAATGTGTGTGTCGTGTGTGTGTGTGTGTTAAAATGAAATGTGAGTCTAAACATTTTTAGATAAACATAAAGTGTTACATTTTTATATTTCGTTTGTAAGAGTCTTGAAGTGAACTCTGTATTGAAACAGATTTTGGTGTGTCTCGGCTGGATCATTATACCAATAATAAACACATACGCTGGTTCTGTTTCACTTCTTTATCATATATTTGTCAATTTGCTAACTATTTAACTCAATAAATAATTGAGTGTTTGATTGATTGTTCAGTCAATTCATCACATAGTTAGGTTTGTCAAAGTCCTTTTGTGGCCTTTCGTGACCTTATTAATGAAGCATAATGAACTCTACTTGACATACGACCTCAGTATCTGTTAACTCATTTTACGTTAAGTTTTGTAGTATCATGGACTGTTCAAGTAGCGAGTTATTGTTGGCTCTGATGTGCTCAGGCATTGGCAATTTATCTACATAAGAAGTTGGCATCGTTCAGGCATTGGTTGCTTATCAAGATAAGAAATTTTTCTAGGTTCCGTTTGAAGGTAGTGGGCTCGTTTTCTTCTTTGCTTTGTCGTGGGATAATGTTTAACAGAGCCTGGAGAGGAAAAGAAATTGTATTGCAGTTAATTTCTGTGTTTACCATCCATAGTTCTTTTATAAGTTTTTATAGCGTTTAGTGACTTAATATCATCTCTACTGCTTCCAAGGATATGTGAGTGTGTGTGTGTGTGTGTGTGTGTGTGTGTGTGTGTGTGTATATAGTATTTTTGTAATATTAATATTGAACATCATCGCTATTAAACAGAGGCGTCTCATCTTTTTCTACCATCTCAGACTGCAATTAGTCAATAGAAATCTGTTTGAATAATAGTCACATACCGATTCGCCTTAATTTTGACGTGATCGTGTTTTACCAATTCAATGATAAGAAGAAGAAGAACAACAACAACAATAATAATGATAATAATCATGATCATAATAATAATAATAATGATAATAATAATAATAATAATAATAATAATAATAATAATAATAATAATAATAATAATAATAATAATAATAATAATAATGATAATGCAATTTAGATTAAGTGATCAGAGAAACTTTGGAATAAAATTCCCGAAGTAGAAAAAAATAATGGTAGAAGAGAATCTCGGCAAAGTAAGTGGTCAATTAGGCTGGCTGTGTTTTTTCTTTTTTTTTTATCTGAAAATTGTATTTGGTGTCATTATTTTGGAACATAAATTATTGCCCATTAGTGTTACAAAGCAATCACCCACAAGGCCGATCAATGAGATCAATGTTAAAATCACCCGTGAATATCTCCTCTCAACCCTTCTGCTTTGTTCTTTCAATCTAATTGGTAAAAATCATTACGTAACAGTTTGCGTGCAACACATGATGGACGATGAAAGTTACCTAAAATTATCGATTTCTCTTTTAGTTTTTCAGATTATCACCTGTTTTTTTTTTAAAAATGTTAACACATCCAAGACTGAAGGTGAGAAAATTTAAGTTTTTAGATCCTAATCATTAAAGGAATCATTTATATTTTATCACTTACTTTCGACTATAGCACTACTGGGACACTGCGTAAACGGCTTGATTATATTGATCCCATAAGGATGTGAGCTGCCAGAAGCATTAGTGCGTTGAACAAAATGCTTAGTGGCGTTTCTTCCGGCTCTTTATGCTCTGAGTTCAAATACAGCCAAGGTCGACTTTGTCTTTCGCCAATTCAGTGTCGATAAAATAATTACCAGTTGAACACTGGATCGATGTATGCATGCATGCATACTTACATGTATATATACATAGACACACTTTTTAAGCAAAGGAAAATTGCAACTAACGCGAGTTTTACACATGCAATCTGTAAGCGGAACAGTAAGAATATGAAAGACTTTAAGAAAGTCCAGTATCTAATAATCATCATTGTTGTTATCCAAAATCCGATGACACTGCATTTGTTTTGTTGGTTTCTTTGTTTTGTTATTTTTGTTTAGTTTTTTGTTAGAAAGCAGCTTCTTTCCCCTAGGAAGAATACTAATAACTACATAAAAATCTTTAGTTATGTATATATATATATATATATATATATATATATATATATATATATATATATATATATATATATATATATATATATATATATATATATATATATATATATTATATATATATATATACACACATATATATGTATATACATATATTTATACAGATATATAAATATATGTATGTGTGTGAATGTGGGTGTACAATATAATGGGCTTCAGCACAGTTTTCACCTAGAAATTCAATTTACTACCTGTTGGCTCTCTTATGTAGAACCCACTTACCTAAGGTTGTGTACAATAGAATTGAACATGCAACTACGTAGCTGCAAGCGGACTCCTTAACCACACGCTCATACAGCTTCCCATAAATGCATCTACATACATTAGTCAACAGAATAATCAGATAAGATCCAGAAGAGATCAACTCACCCTGATGACAGAGGCCGGATATGTCCAATGTGTATTTGCTTCCGTTATCTATAAATATACCAATAGTGTTCTACCGAAACAGCTGTCGTAAATTTTAAACGCCATTTGTGTTTTATTTATATCATCATCATCATCATCATCATCATCATCATCATCATCATCATCATCATCATCATCATCATCGTTTAACGTCCGCATTCCATGCTAGCATGAGTTGGACGATTTGACCGAGGACTGGCGAACCAGATGGTTACACCAGGCTCCAATCTGATTTGGCAGAGTTTCTACAGCTGGTTGCCCTTCCTAACGCCAACTACTCTGAGAGTGTAGTGGGTGCTTTTACGTGCCACCGGCACGAAGGCCAGTCAGGCGGTACTGGCAACGACCACACTCAAAATGGTGTATTTTACGTGCCACCTGTACATGAACCAGTCTAGTGGCACTGGCAACGACCTCGGTCGAATATATTTTCACGTGTGACCAGTACAAGTGCCAGTAAGGCGCCGCCAGCAACGATCACGCTCAAATGCTGCTATATATATATATATATATATATATATATATATATATATATATATATATATATATATATATATATATATATATATATATATAACCAAGACATTACAGAGAAGAATGGAAAATTATTCATCTTCAAAACTTGTTTATTATATCATTATTCTCATTAAATTCACATAAGATTCCAATCCGACACCTGTTTCTGCTGCATAAGTGCCCTAATATCCTTTGATATAGCATTTATGTACATTTTGTTGTTTCCGTTGCTGTATATATTCATCCAGAGTAGACATTCTATGCAACTTTGTTCAAGGTTTTTACCTATGCAGTAAGGTTAGCAAATTTTGGCTTATCAACCATTATCAGATAGTTTGATAACCGCTGGTGTGCCAAAACTGTGAAGTCACTGTCAAATTTTTGTTTGTAAAAATAAATGTATTTACATATTTATAATATATACACACTATGTGTTTTTGCTGGATTTGGTATCAATTTACAAGCACGCACTGTATTAATTGGGAATTTCCAACATTGAATTTATTATCATGAGTTCTGAACATGTGATTATTGAGAGGAAATGTAGTGAAAGTGCTAAGGAAAGAAAAATTATAGGATTGGGAGTGAAATTAGCAATAATTAACAGGCATGTATGCGGCACTATGAAAGCTGAATTTGACAGGCCATGCTGCCAACGAATCAACAGAGCATAATATAGATTGAAGTTCACCATAAAAATCACATATTTTGTTTAAAAAATCAAGTGACAATCAAACCGAAAGCTGTCAGTCTATTTGCAGCAGTTTAATGTCAATATATTGAAAGCAGTTGGTCGAAATAGAGTTAAACGAAAACAATTTAACGTACGATAAAACGATTCATGTAACGGTTGCTTGAATTTACAATTAATCGAATATTCAAAATAAGGAAGGTAGATTAAAGCATGTTTTGTTCCATTTCTTTTCAAATAAACGTTATATTATATACCTGCACGTACACCTTGAAAGCATAGTTTATGATAATACCTCCTTAATGACCTTTATTATGCCCACGGGCATATAGCATATTGGTTAAGAGTACAGGCTACTAGCCCCAAGATTTTGAGTTCGATTCCAGGCAGTGCCCTGAGTAATAACGATAATCATAATCGTCATCATTGTTTATCGTTGATTTGTCAAAAGAAGTCAATCCAGTCTTGCTAAATATCCCACTTCATTGAAATGGAAAATATGTGACTCCACAAATGCAAAACTATTTCTACACCCATTAGAACTGGAATATCAGTGGAAGAAGAAGGCATTGAGGCACTTAAAAGTGAACATCATGCGTGGATGGCTGACAAGAAGCATTTGAAGGTAAAATTAGAAGCCGATCTAATTTTAATTGCTCCGAAACTTGGAACCAAAAGGTGTCCGTAAGCTCCATGTTGCAAAGTTTGAATGGTGTGGCAAAAATCTTATTGGCTATTTTTAGTATGAAAACAAGATCATGCACATAAAAATATATTAATTGTGTGAGTGGGAAGCAAAAACTGCAGTGAAAGAGGGACACAATTTGACGGGACTCCAAGATTCTTCCGTTATTCACCATCACTCTGTTGATTGATTAAAAACTAGTAAAATCCAGTAAACATTTTATAATTAAAACTCATGCTGACTTGCTGATCTATCGATCAGAAAAGTGACGCACTCTTAAAGGTTTTATCAGGCATTCCTATAGTCTATGGGTAAATCAATACAAAATCTAGGATTACAGAATCTTTATATGAAGTTGGTTCAAGAACTGTTTCTATTCAACAAAATAAAATATTTTGGAATCTAGATTTATGGACTATATTACATAAATTTATGTTTTAAACTATAATTTCTCCTGAACAATGTTTCCAGTCATTCAACAGTTCACTAATGGGAAACTATTAGGGTTTTATTTTTGCTCCCAAATATATCATTATTGGAGTCAATGAATAACGAGTTGAATGCAACATTCAAAGACGACAACTTTCACAAAACTATTGTCCACAATTATGAATGCATTAGAAATTATTAATGATGAACAAAGTTCAATATAAGAGTTGATTTTAAAAACCTAATTCCTCATTGTACAAATATGTTTTGTGTATTTGAGTCTGACATTATAGAGGTCATTGCAAAAATCACTCAGTTTCGTTTATACCTGGAAAAATGTCTACAATTTATTAATAAAATATCAGAAGAATTGCTTGAATTTCATGATGGGGAACATGTGATGAAAACATGAGTTACTACATTTAGAGAAGTAGCATGCAAATGACGATGATGATCGCTAAGGTAGGACAGATGAAACTGAGACACGTGAGAGAATTCTCAATTAAAGAATTTGATACCTACTCGTTTTCAAGATGGAAAGCTGATAATAATGGATGTAGATTTAAACATAACGTGAGCAATGCAAATAAGAATACAAATTGATAAAACCTTCAATTGCTTTAGAATTATGAAACATGTTGAATCGAAAGTGACCGAAAATTCGAAGTCAATGTCAATAAAATTTTTGTTAAACAATAATTTTCACCGTGCAAAAGTATAGGAAAACCTTTCAGATTAATGTGTGTGTATATATATATATATATATATATATATATATATATATATATATATATATATATATATATATATATATACATATATACAGGTTGCGGGGAATACATTGTCTAAATTACACAAAATTGAGAATAATTGACATCTCATTTTAACATATATTTACCAAAATTACATAAAAATATCTGAAAATACTAAATCGTAAATATATTCTATAAAATCACCTTTGTCTTCGACCAGAGCCTCCAGACAACTTTAGGATTTTCTGCCACTCTTCTGGGCAGTCTCCTTGTTTAAGTTGGTGAATGTTGCCATAATCCTTGCCTTCAGTTCATCTTTGGTGTTGCAAGTTTGTCTGGGGAGCTAGGTAGCTAGATGTAAGGAGTAATGTGGTAGCAGAAATTGTTTTACAACCATGACAGCTTGTGTGACATGGTGCAGAGTCCTGTTGCCATACTTGGGGTCATCCAGCAGCCACCCTCTTGACCCAGGCCAGCACTACCTCCACAAAGCACTTGATGTCAGCCTCCATGTTGAGTGTAAGACAGTTTTGGAAGAATGAAGAGAGGCATAATGTCGTCATCACTAGTGATCACTCCAAATACCATGATGTTGACTGGATGCTTGATTTTTATCACTCTTGGTACATGTCCTCACATTGACACACAGACATTCTGAAATGTTCATACTGGAGCTTCCAGCATGAATGCCAAGCAATATAGCATGTTGTTTCCAAATTTCTGGCACAGTGAATTGCGTCATGGTGCAGTTTTTCTCACAGATGGTACCCAACTGACCCTACTATACTGTGTAGTCAACAAAAGCAAAAACAAACAATGCGCATGCGTGAAATTAAAAGTGTAAAATGGTGACAATGTACGCATCGCACCCCATATATATATATATATATATATATATATATATATATATATATATATATATATATATATATATACGTATATACAGGGTGCGATGAATATATATATGTATATATATATATATATATATATATATATATATATATATATATATATATATACATATGGTGTGTGATGGGTATATATAGTCATATTTAAAATAAAAGAAGAAAACCATAAATTTCACCAATAGATTGTAATTTAAAAACGTTCAGCAGCTGCTTCATCAGAAATAAAGATCATTAATTCCTTAAGTACGTGATTAAGATACATAAATAATTTATACTTTCAAATTTTGGCATGAGGTCAGCAATTTTAAGAGGATAGTAATTTCATTACATTGATTCTAGTGCTAATCTGGTGCTTAATTATTGGCCGTAAATGGATGAAAGACAAACAGACATTTGCGGAATTTGAGCTCAAAGCGTAGAGACCGAAAGGAAAGACTGCTAAGAATGTTATCCAATGCACTCACAATCTCACCAGGAATATTATTAATTGATTAAAACTGAATAAAACTAAATTAATTTAAATCAAGGTTTACCCCTCCCTTCAAATTGTTGGCCTTGTATCAAAATTTAAAAGCATTGATTATGTTTTTTCCTAATGAAACAGCTGCTGAAAATAATAAACTGTGACCATATAGGTGCAGGAGTGGCTGTATGGTAAGAAGCTTGCTTCGCAACCATATATACATATATTATATATATATATATATATATATATATATATATATATATATATATATATATATATATATATATATATATCTATATATATAATTATTACAAATTAAAAGGGTAAAGGATTATCAATTTATTAATTCATTAATAAATCAACAATTAATAATTAATAATTTTTACCAAGCCCATCGGTATGTAAGCACCATTATTGGTGGAGAACTTATTTAAAAGTTCATATATATTTATAAATATAATTAAGGGATCAGCAAATATTTGCTGATCCCTTAATTATGTTTATATATATATATATATATATATATATATATATATATATATATATATATATATATATATAGACTCTCCTGTCGTTAGATGACGTATGAGTGTTTGAGGATTTTTTTGCCAAGCAACCTCACAGATGATTTTTTTTAAGGTGCACCATGTGCCACATGTCAGATGACGAAAGGATCACAGAGCAACGTAACACTATGCAACGCCCGGTCTTGGAATCAAACCCATGATCTCACAATCTTGAGTGCAACACCCGAACCATTAAGCCATGCACCTTCACAATATGTGTGTGTGTGTGTGTGTGTGTGTGTGTGTGTGTGTGTGTGTGTGTGTGTGCGTGCGTGTGGAAGCGCAATGGCCCAATGGTTAGGGCAATGGACTCGTGGTTTCGATTCCCAGACCAGGTGTTGTGAGTGTTTATTGCGAGAAAACACTTAAAGCTCCACAAAACTCCGGAAGTGGGTAGTGGTCACCCTTACTGTACTCTTTCGCCACAACTTTCTATCACTCTTTTCCTTCTCTTTCTGTTGTACCTGTATTTCAAAGGGCCAGACTTGTCACACTTTGTGTCATGCTGAATCCCCATGAGAACTACATTAAGAGTACACGTGTCTATGGTATACTCAGCCACTTGAACATTAATTTCACGAGCAGGCTGTTCCATTGATTTGATCAACTGGAACCCTCGTTATAAGCGATAGAGTGCCACATATGTAAATACCCACACACACACAATGTGGTGCTGAGTGGATAAACCATTGACAAGCACAAATTCCATGTTTTGATTTCGATTTGATGTGTGTCATTCTGTACAAGACTCATTTACAATAACATTGGCTTGATCCATACGTTTTAATTAAAAATTTTTGTAGACATAAGCTGTATGGAATCCTATCAGATGGATTATTTGTGTAATTCAAAGACTCTGGTCTTTTAAAATTGTGTTATTATGATTCTGCTTGTGAGTGAAGCGTACACGTGTCTTCAGAATACTCAGCCACTTGTGTTATAAATCAATGATTGAGCAACACAAATCTTATGGCTGACATCAACTGATTATATATTGTGTATGTAGATGTGTATGTACATGTGTGTGTATGTGGAAATGTATATATAGTGGTAAATGATATACACATCATTGAGAAAACTGACAGTAAACCAGTGTGTCAAACAAAAATGAGTTTGAGCTGTGTAGCGTTTATCCAGTTTGAAGTCACACAGGCATTTCACTTATCATTCACGCCATTGGAAATGCAGTGAACCAGAGATCAGTTCATCGGAAACCTATAACCAACGAGTCTATTGTTAAAAAGATGCATTATATGTGTATGTATATGTGCATGTGTGCTGGTACATATCTATAATAACTATATATATATATATATGTGTGTGTGTGTGTATACACACATATATGTATGTATATAGATATATGTATATATATATATATATAAATATATATATATATATATATATATATATATATATATATATATATATATATATATATATATATATATATATATATATATATATATACATATATTTATTCTTATATAGAGATAGAAAGAGATAGACATGTATGTGTGTGTCTGTTCATGAATGTCTGCATGTGTGTGCATGTGTGTGTGTGTGTGTGTGTGTATGTGTGTGTGTACATATAAATGAGGTCGATTAAATCAACTAAATCCATTCTCTAGAAGCTTTGTATGTGAGAAAATATTATTATTGATTGTAGTAATAATAATAATAATAATAATAATAATAATAATAATAATAATAATAATAATAATAATGATAATAATATTATTATGAGACATTGTTTCTTTCTTTTTCTTTTCAATAAATAACTTTGTATTATTATTTTCTTTGATTTTTTCTAATTTATAGATAGAATGTATATCAATTTGATATATTATTGAAATATATCTTTAGGAAAAAAAAAATACAATCCAACTTGACTCTCCAAATTATATATAATATAGATTTTCCAAGAATAATCAGTTTATAAGAAGAATTGACGAATTGATCAGTTGATCGATTTCTGTTTCAGTTCTCATGGCAGTTCCAAAATTGGTTTCTAAGGCTTTTACTACAGAGGACCAGAACATTCCTATCTATAAGCTATTTGAAACTTATATCGAGTGAATACATTTGTTTTATATATCCTTAAGCCTTGTTTACAAGATGTCACATGGGGGGTGGGGGGTGAGGAAGAAAAGAGACAAAAAAAGTTGATACGTTCCAATCATGAGATTATGATTAATGAAAATATTGATTCCTGATAAATCACACGATATTTTGTGAATTTATCGTTCCTTTAAAACATCTTGTCTTATTACTTTACCAATTCTGTTGTCATATAAATGTTTCCTGATCAGCAGCTGGAAAACTGCATGAATATAAAAGCCGACGAGAAATCCCCGATGTAAACACATCGCTGACTAGGAACAGCGTTCCAAATATTCCTCAAATCACACCATAACTGTCTTAACAATAGAAGGAAGCTGCCAAAAAAAAAAGAAAAAGAAAAGATGCTTAACTGTAGTGTTACCAAGACAGGAGTGGCTGTGTGGTAAGTAGCTTGCTTACCAACCACATGGTTCCGGGTTCAGTTCCACTGCGTGGCACCTTGGGCAAGTGTCTTATACTATAGCCTCAGGCCAACTAAGGCCTTGTGAGTGGATTTGGTAGACAGAAACTGAAATAAGGCGGCGAGCTGGCAGAAACATTAGCGAAATGCTTAGCGGTATTTCATCTGCTGTTACATTCTGAGTTCAAATTCCGCCGAGGTCGCCTTTGCCTTTCATCCTTTCAGGGTTGATAAATAGCGTACCAGTTATGCACTGGGGTCGATGTAATCGACTTAATCCATTTGTCTGTCCTTGTTTGTCCCCTCTATGTTAAGCCCCTTGTGGGCAATAAAGAAATATGAAACTGTAAGGAGCCTGTCATATATATATATATATATATATATATATATATATATATATATATATATCTGTGTGTGTGTGTGTGTGTGTGTGTGTGTGTGTGTTTGTCCTCCCACCATCACTTGACAACCGATGTTGTTGGTGTGTTTACATCTCGTAACTTAGCGGTTCGGCAAAAGAGACTAATAGAATAAGTACTAGGCGTACAAAAATAGGTCCTGGGGTCGATCTGTTCAACTAAAAGCAGAGCTCCAGCATGGCCACAATCAAATGACTGAAGCAAATAACTTCCATTTTCATGATCTGAAAATAAACAAAAAATAACTAAAATTAACTCAAAAAAAACAAAATAGATTCCAAAATGATTCAAAAATACAATTCTCGACAAAAATAGATTCCAAAATATAAAAACGCAATAAATTCCAAATTTTTTTTTAATGGCGGGAACTTACTTGCCAACCCAATATATATCATATTTATATCTATCTATATATATATATATATATATATATACATAGATAGATAGATAGATATATATATATATATATATATATATATATATATATATATATATATATATATATATATATATAAATATATGCGAGTAAAAGTAAATACAAAAAAGGGGTGGGGGTTTTGTATGATTGTGTATAGAGGAATATATTATTTTGTTTAAAAGAGTTCCAACACTGTCTGTTTTTTATGTTTTATTTATATTCCTGCAAAACCAATGTGGGATATAGAATATGGAATATACAATATATAATATAATATACAATATATAATATAAAATAAAAATGGATGGTACTATGAAATAAAGTATTGAATGTCTTATTGAATATATGGAATATGTCTTATTGAATATATGGAACATGTCTTATTGAATAGATGAAATATTGAGTGTTCAATATAAAGGATTAAATATATAAATATATAAAGGCTATATAGCATATACATATATATATGTATATACTATACATATATATATGTATATGCTAGGAGTGACCGGCAAGCCATATGGTTGTGCTACAACGTTCTTAACCTCACAGCCATGCCTGCACCTAAATATATCATCATCATCATTGTGTTAATGATCACATTCCATTATATCGTTTTGATGAACTTTCTTTGTCTGGGTGCCATTCCGGTCACCGAACTTCACCTAATATTCTCTATGGCCAGACATTTTTTGGCAGAAAATTGGAAATGAATGATGTTGCTTGTATGACTGTGATACACACAATTATCATCACACAATGTCAAGATAAGGAGACACAAATGTGCAAATACCCTTTCTCTCACATACACGCATATATACATACAGAATAAACACTGTGTGCTTCTCTCAGTTTCTGTCTATCAAATTCATTGACAATGCTTTGTTCAGCCCAGGGCTATTTTAGAAATCTCTTGTTGCGGAAGGTGCCATGCAATGGGACTGAAACCCAAACCATATTTTGAGAAGCAAATTTGTTAACTAGACATCCATATTTGTTTTATAGAAATTTTTGTTTTTGCAACTTCTGAGAAATTTTTATATATTGTCTTACCTAATTTTTATTTATTTAAGAATGTATTTACTTACTGAGTTTCCTTATCATTTCGGTCAAATGTTATCCAAGGAGAAAATATTTTCAGATTCTTAGCATTTGAAATTATTTTAACACCTTGTGGTAAGATAAGAAAACGAGCAGCAGATGACTTGAATTTATTCAAAATTTCATTGTATTCATTTATTTGTTTCGTTTTCTTCCTCTAAAATACAATATAGCAACATTGTTTTAGTCTTTTACCATTTTCTGTGAAATAAGAACACAGCATTCACTTTCTCACCAAAAATTCTTCTTGAATATTTTATTGCATTATAAAGTATTTCTTTTTTCTTTTCAGTGGTTCATTAAAAAAGAAAAAAATTCTTCTCCAACCCATTCCCATGTTTTCCTGATGTTAGATGACATCTTGTGTTATATTCATAATTCCACTCACTTTTTATTCCATGAAACTATAAAACCGTTTCCCTATCATCTATTTTTTTTAATGTATATGGAATTAAATATTTGAAGATCTGAAGTTTTTCTAAAAAGAATAAAACAATTTAAATTTCTCTTCTTTATTAACAGATTCTGAGTCAAAACCATAGACATAGCTCTCCTTAGGGACTTATGGACCCAGAAGCAGATACACAAAGGAACAGTCTTTAAGGTTATTACTGGTTGTAGCTATCTGGTATTAGGTTTGTGTTTAATGTTTTAAGATTAAAGATTCAAAGCATTTCAGAGATTTACTTGTCTGACAAGTGATTTGATCTGAAAGTGATTTGAAACTGAAACTATTGGAGCTACACAAAGGGCTCCCAGTAGAACTCTGTAAAGTGGTTGGCTTTAGGAAAGACATCCATCCCATAACAAAAAATTGGAGCCTGGTACAGTCCTCCAGTTTACCAGCTTCTGTCAAACTCTCAAACCATGGCAGCATAGAAAATAGAAAATAAATGATGATGATGATACATGTGTGTGTATGTGCATGTGTGTGTGTCTGTGAGTGTGTGTTTGTCCCACACTGTCCTTTGACAACCAGTGTTGGTGTATTTATATCCCTGTGACTTAGCAGTTCAGCAAATCACGCTCCAGGCTTTAAAAAACAAATAGGTACTGGGTTCAACTTGTTCCACTAAATTTCTTCAAGGTGGTGCCCCAACATGGCCACAGTCTAATGACAAGTAAAGCATAACAAAATATAACATAAATACATATAGCTACATCAACACATAAACAAATACACAAACAAATAAATAAACAAATAAATAAAAAATAAATAAATGGTAGATATTAAGACGAAGAATTTAAGCAAAAGTAGAAATATCCTTTTTCCATTTCTTGAGAGTCTCCACTAAACAGAACCATTCCAGCCATTTCTAATAGAATTATCACTTTCTTCTTTCAGCTGTGACAATTTATTCCCACTATCAATTCAGCAGGCTTCATTAATTTCAGTGAAACCAAACAATACACATCATCTACTGAAGATAATTATCTGCCAAGAAACAAGGAAAAATTATATACACACACACACACACACACACACACCTATATACATATGCATGTATATATACATACACACAAACAGGCACACATACATACACATCTATATATACATACACTAATATGTATACCTATGTATATATATATACACACACTAATATTTATACCTATGTACATATATATATATATATATATATATATATATATATATATATATATATATACATGTATATGTGTGTATATATATATGTATATGTATGTATATGTGTGTATATATATATATATATGTATGTATATGTATATATATATCTGTGTGTGTATATATGTATGTATATGTATATATACATATATGTGTGTGTGTTTTTGCATGTATGTATGTATTCAGTACCCACGGTTCTTTATTCACTATCCCCATGTTGTCGTTGTTTCCGTTAATATTGATATTTATGTTATGGTGTCATTGTTGTTGTCAAAATTATTGTTTATTATTTGGAACATAAATAAAAATTAAAATAAAACATTAACTTTTAAAAAATACAAAAATGATAAACAAATTTAAAAAGTAACAGAAATCATCATTACTATTCATATTGAAATTATTATTATTATTATTATTATTATTATTATTATTATTATTATTATTATTATTATTATTATTATTATCATCATTTTGTTATTGTCGTTGTTGTTCTTCTTCTTAAAAGAGAACATTATAATTATTGTTGTTGTTGTTGATGTTGAGGCTGTTAAAAGTTATTAGAAAAACCTTACAACTTAATATTGTTATTAATATTATCTATTTCCTTCTTCTTCGGTTTGTTATTGTTGTTGTTGTCGTCATTAATATACGATGACCGTTATCAGTTTAATGTTGAAGTATTTGAGTTGTAAATAGACTCACTTTCAAGGAAGAAGAAAACATTCCACTGATACATATCCACAAGTACACACACATGTGTACATGCAAGTGTGTGGGTGTATGTACATACATAGATATAGATATATATATATATATATATATATGTGCATATATGTATACATATATATGTATATTTATATATGTATATATGTATATGCATATATATATAATGTATATATATATATATATATATATATATATATATATATATATATATACATATGTATATATATATATATACATATAGCTATACATATATAGATATATATACATATATATATATGTATATATATACATATATAGATATGTATATATATATATATATATATATATATATATATATATATATATATATATATGTATATATAAATATATTTGTATATATATGTACATATATATATGTATATACATATATTTATATATATGCATATACATATATACATACATATAAAAAAATTTTAATTCAAGGTGAATATGGTACTTAAGTTTAGGCACTAGAATTAAGTATGGTATTATCCAAACAATTCCAAAATAAGGTGATTAAAAATCAAAATAAGCAACAAGGATATTCCGGGTTACTTCAGTATGATCGTTTCATGCAACTCCATTTATTTAAGCAATGTGATCATTACATTAAATATAAAATGCAGAGCAATCTTCAGCTGCACAAAGATACAGAAAACTTACTGAAATTTCATTTCAGTAGAAGGACATAACTATACATATATTATTATTATCATTATTATTGTCTTTGCACAGCTTCTAACGCTGGAAATATACTACAGTGTCAGATGTTCACTGCAAGTGAAGTAAGGTAACACCTCTTATTTTTTGAGCAACTTCCAGAGTATTCAAGCGGTTCCAAGCAGTGCGCCACCCTTATTGCAGCCCCTATTTGTTCCATGTACTTCTCAAGGTTTTGCTCACTGTTCCCAGGGCTCCAACAGTTATTGGTACTACTGCTACCTTTTTCATCGACCATAACTGCTTAACTCCCCAAGCTAACCTTTTCATCATCAAAATTATTATTATTATTGTTATTATTATTATCATTATTATTATTATTATCATCATTATTTTCATTATCATTTTCTGCTGTTATGTTTTATCTTTAATTTCTTTGAGTTACTTTCTTTTGTTGCCTGTTTCTCTTCTGCTAGAGTTTTACCTACAGTTAAGACTGTAATGTCAGGTTGTAGACATCGTAATATTTATGAAGATAATAATAGTTGCAGAATGCTTAGAAAAAGATATTTGAAATGTTGGTTTTTCTGTTCTTAGCTTTAATTAGGGTTAGCATTTATCGCAGAGAATCTATATTTTATCAGCAACTTGTTTTGTTTTTTTTTCTCTAAAGATACTAAGTTATTTTTTATCCTTTACATATTTTTTCTTCATTTTTTTTTTCAGTTTTATTTTCTATTTCAGTGAATATATATGTATGTGCGTATGTGTGTATATGTGTGTATGTGTATGTATGTGCATGAGTGCATATGCGTACGTGTGTATGTGTATATCTATGTATCTGTGAATGTATGTAATATATATATATATGTGTTTGTGTGTGTATGTGTATCTGTGAGTGTGTATCTGTGTATGTGTATGTGCACAGGTATATCTCTGTATGCATGTATGTGTGTCGGTGTGTGCGTATTCAATTCCAGGCATTGACTTCAAATTGGCCATATATTATATTTTTCAAATGAAAGAAAATAACAGGTTTTTTTTTTCTTCTAAAACATTTACCATGCTGAAGAGTATTCATATATCTTAAATATTCACTTTCTTGTACAGAATTAATCTTGAGGCTACATCGCTAGTTTTCGTCAAAACAACATAGATATTGGAGCAACCGATGTTTCCTACAAAATATCAACAACCAAGACACAAGTCTGGTCGTGCAGTTAAGAAGCTTGCTTCCCAACCATGTGTTTCTTGTTTCAATTCCACAGCACAGCCCCATGGGCAAGTGTCTTTTACAATAGCCCCCAAGACTGACCAAAGCTTTGTGAGTGGATTAGGTAGATGGAAACTGAAAGAGGTCTCTTGCATATATACA
Source organism: Octopus bimaculoides (assembly GCF_046866305.1). Classification (NCBI taxonomy): domain Eukaryota; kingdom Metazoa; phylum Mollusca; class Cephalopoda; order Octopoda; family Octopodidae; genus Octopus; species Octopus bimaculoides. The sequence goes on along the minus strand of NC_142930.1, from coordinate 110,113,530 downwards.
TATATATATTTTCTATTTTCTATTTTTCTATTTCTCTCCCTGTTTATTTCTGTGTTCCTTTCTGTCGAAGAGCGTAGAATCAAAACGTAAAAGACTTTCTCACTTCCCGATGGTTAAACTAATACATATGTTTGTTGTTTACACACATGTCTTCGTCTTTTGTTTTCTGTTTATAAATTTTCACTCTCTCTCTCTCTCTCTCTCTCTCTCTCTCTCTCTCTCTCCTCTCTCTCTCTCTCTCTTTCTATATATATATATATATATATATAGAAAGAGAGAGAGACACACATACACACATACATATATGTGTATGTGTATCTGTGTGTGTGAGTCTATGTGTGTATGTTTTTGTGTGTGTCTGTGTGAGTGCCCATATGTCTTTTTGTGTATGTCTCTGCACAGTTTTGTGTACATGTGTGTCTACAAACTCATCTCAGCTTCATGGCTGAGAAAGAGCATCACTGTCACACAGGAGATATTCATTTGCAATCTTCCATGAGGAAATATTACCTTAGCTGGAAACAGATGAGGATCGACAACAGGAAGGATATTCAGCTATGGAAAATCTGCCTGAATCTACTATGGAAATTCTGTCTGACCCATGCGAACATGAGAAAAAGGACATTAAATTATGATTTTTATAGGTGTTCTACCTTTACATTTGTGCCAGTCTTTTTCAACCATGTTGGTAGTTGAGTGCTGATACTTCCAAGCGCATTAATTACAAATGGTATCACATCTACTCTCCTCATTGACCACAACCTTCGTATTTCCCACTTCAAATCATCATAGTTGTTTATTTTTTCCTATTCTTTCACATTGATCCTGTTGTCACCGGGACATACTATGTCGATTATCCTACATGTTCTTTCTTTTTTATTCACCACAACAATGTCCAGTTTCCGATGTCTGGTCAGGTTATCGCACTGAATCATTGCATCCCACAGGATTTTGCAATTCTCATTCTTGGTGACTCCTTCTGAGGTCTGCTCATACCACTTATTTGCTCTTTGTATGCCGTGATTTCCATAGAGCTCCCAATGGATCATTTTTGACACATTATCATGGCTTCTTTTGTATTCGCATTGTGCAAATTTTTGGAATTCGCTATCGATGGGCCATACCGTTTCACCCCTCTAACCACACATTCTGCATTTGTTGCTGTTGGTAGTGTTGTCTATTCCACACTTCATACAGCTGGTCCTTAAAGCTTGTTCTGTCATTCCTCCTCATCTATAGCCACCGGTCTTGTGTATATGTCTTGGCGTTCACATTTCTTGCAAACTGACCATACAGTTTTTTTTCTCCTTCCATGTTGTTTCTCTTTTTTTTTTTTTTTTTCATTTCTTCCTTAAATTTTTCTTTGAATACACAATTCTCAGTTTTGATGATGCCGGCCTTCTTCGTATGCTTCAACAATGGCACCAGCCTTCTTCATATGTTTCAACAATGGATTTATTATTATTATTATTATTATTATTATTATTATTATTATTATTAAGGCAATGAGCTGGCAGAATCATCACTGCAATGGGAAAAATTCTTAGTGGAAATTTGTCAGTCTTTACATTCTGGATTCATATGCCACCTGGGTCAACGTTGTCTTTCATCTTTTCGGGAATGTTAAAATAAATACCAGTTGAGGACTGGGGTCGATGTAATCGACTAGCCCCACTCTCCCAAAATTTCAGGTTTTGTGTCTATAGTAGAAAATATTATTATTATCATTAATGTGGTGGGCTGGCAGAATCGTTAGCACTCCAGACAAATTGCTTAACAAAGTTTTGTCCCTCTTTCTCTTTTGAGCTCAAATTCCACCTTGGTTGACTTTGTCTTTCATCTTTACGGGATGATTGAGCTTTTCTTTTCTTCCTTTGAATTCATACCCAGTCTTCGTGTTTCTGAATATCAAAATAAGTGATACCATACACAATACAAAAAAGTAATGGCAACAAGCTAATTTATTGGAGGATGCTATGTTTGACGTTGGCAAAGCCTAGGTTTTGCCACCCAGATCTAAATTCAGTGATCCATCCATTCATACTTCAGTTCAATAGATTCACCATACTGTTTGCAATTCCAAATATCTTCAAGCAATCCAGAATCTACAAATGAGGAACTATATCAAATGCTTTCCATTAACAGACAAAAACCATGTTATGGGCATCTTAATTAAATACTCTCGGAGTGGGTGGCCTTAGGAAGGGCATCCAACTGTAGAAACTCTGCCAGATCAGATTGGAGCCTGGTGCAGCCATCTGGTTCGTCAGTCCTCAGTCAAATCGTTCAACCCATGCTAGCATGGAAAGCGGACGTTAAACGACGATGATGATGATGACTTTTTCAATTGTGTACACTGAGAATTTCTTCTGCCCAGAAAGCATCTGTGACACCAGAAAGTGTTTTATTCACTGTGACACGAATTTTGCTTCAACAAGTAACAATCAGGAACATGGCATTGGCAAGGCTAAAAGAAGGCGGGGCATGTCTATCATTCTTGTGGGTCACTGCAGCAACAATGTCCATCTCGTTTCAGTATATATCATGCCTTTACGCAAGTCAATGAAGAGATTTTATTTCAGATGCATCTTGCCTCCTAAAGGTGTGTATATATTCAATATGATACACAGATGACAGCTAAAAAATTTATTTGAAACTATGGGGTTTTAAAAGAATAATAGATAAAATAGTGCATTGGGGCAGTAGATGTAGGGAAAGGGTGGGAAATAAATCTGTCATCATTATCTGACACTTATAATCAACGTACGTTAATAAAGACGCTTTTGTTTAACTATATAAAGTGATTCATTGTCGCTGCTCAAAGGTCGTTGAACTATCTCTAATAACAGACTCTGCGTTCTTCTGCGATTGGCAGCAAAATACTTTCACATTGCGTTCACTATCCGTTTTCATCACATACATAAACAATTCTAAATGTTTTCTCTTCCATACATAAGCCATCCATTTCCCTTCTCAGTTCATTTACTTTTCTGTCATCAGCTTGATATCAGGTTATCATTAATTTATCTTTTAGTGTCACATCACAGCTAGTCTCACTCCATCTGTTTCAGACTAGGTGACTAACTGATGTGATATTTTGCTTTCAATAAATATTTCAACTCACTCACTCATATTCGATTATTTGTCAACACCTTCATCATTATTCAAACACAGGGGGTCCTTATCAAGGTAGAAGTTACTACAAAGGAGATAATAACTTCTTCATTATATGAAGCATGATTTTAAATTTGAAAATAAAATCAAGGAATTATAAGGAAAAAGATGAATAAATTCATGTTTAATACTTTTTGCATGAGTAAGCACAGAGTTCTTAAAGTTTATAGTGTTTGAAATCATGTATAGCATTATTTCACTCTTTTTTGAAATCATCAGTATGACATAACCTGTAACATTAATTGAACAGGGTCAGTTACCATTTTTCTATGGCATTTCAATTGGTCAAGATTACAACATTCTCCCTTGATGGGACGCCAGTCCATCACAAAGTTGCTCACTTATTGCTGAGTGGACTGAAATGATAGGAAAATGTAGTGCTTTGCTCAGGAGTACAATGCTCTGCTCAGTCCAGGAATCGACTGCAAGCACAAAAGCCCTGAACACTAGATCACGCACCTTCACATTTAAGACAGTATGGCCTGATTTTAGGAGAATTTCGCTGCTATTTCGAGTGAATTAAGCACCCATATGAAGGGACGTTCTGTGAGTCATAATCCTAGAAAAGAAATGATTACACACACTCACCTGAACACGCGCGCGCGCACGCACACACATTTATATACATCACTTTTTAAAGTTATCTGTACAGATACCCTATAGGAATGAGTGACTGAATCGCACTACTAACGCACGTGGGATACAGTGTTGACTTATAAGCCTTTAACATACTTAGAAGTATACAATGGCTGCTTAATGAAATACAGTGTTCCTACCAGCAACTAATGTGTGTGTGTGTGTGTGTGTGTGTGTGTGTGTGTGTGTGTGTGTGGTGCGATGGATAAATTGTCGCTATTTTTTAATATCTTTAACTTCACACATGTGCATTGTTTGTTTTTGATTTTGTTGACTACACAGTATAGTAGGGTCAGTTGGGCTCCCTCTGTGAGAAAAACAGCACCATAATGCAATTAACTCTGCCATAAATTTTGATGTGACACTAAAAGCTCCAATACGAACATTTCAGAGTGTTTGGGTGTCAATCTGAGGACGTGTACCGAGAGTGATTTTATCAAACAACCAGTCAACATCATGGTGTTTAGAGTTATGGCTTCACACTCAATATGGAGGCCTACAGCAAGTGCCTGGAGGAAGTAGCGCTGCCTTGGGTCAAGAGAGTAGCTGCTGAAAGACATGTCTCATCGGTGGATAATACCGTGATGACATTTTCAAACAACTGCTTATGATGTGGACGATATCTTCAGTGTGAACTCCATAAAGTCTGCATCGGTTGTCATATTTTATGGCTTTTCCTGCTGCTCTCTAGCTTTTGTGCACCTTGGTTGATATTTCCTGTTCCTGGATTGCAAACACATACCCTTCAAAGTGGGAGGTAGCAATCTGGTTATTGGTCTATGATAAACTGCTTTGTTGATCGATGTTACTATCATCACGGAGCTTTCTACTAACATATCTATGCATAGTCTTCTGCTCATACAGGATCATCCTTTCATCTGATGATATGTTGCGGTAGAGTCGTGCGATTTAGTGCGCATGTATTCTAGGTTATCAGACAAAGAGTGTTGCTCAAGAGCTACATTCTAAGTCTTATGATGTTATCAGCCTCATGTATGTATGTATATATGTATGTATGTATAAGAAATGGAAGATATATAGAAGGTGAAAATACAGAAAGAAAACCAAAGTAAATAGAAATGTGTGAAACTAGAGACAGCATAGGTTGTAAATAATAAAAATTCTAACAAAATCTAGCTTTGTATGATCTTAGATTTTCTTTTGAAAAAATGTTCTGTCTTGTGTTGTTTTCTAGTTTTACCAAAGATGGTGAGATATAATTGGTTGAAGTGACTGGTTGCCGAAATTTTTAGAACAGAGAACTCTTTGAAATTCCTCTTCGTTTGTTCTTATTTCATTCATTTGTTTATTTATCTATTATTATTAAAATGAGAATAAATAAATAAACCAAAAATATAAGACTATTATTAATAATTTCCTTTATATTCCTCTTGATGCCTTCTGATACTGTTCCCAAGGACCCAACAATAATTGGCACTATCTTCATCTTCATTTTCCATTGCAGGGCTATTTCGTACTTAAGAGGCTTGTATCTATTTATCTTTTCACATATGTGGTGCACCTTGTCCACCACCACTAGGTCCAGTCTGTTATGTTCTAGCACCTGATCTGTTTGGATTGGGAAATCCCAGATGATTTTGCTCATCTCTGCCACTCTCTACCATTTGTTCTTATACTACGTCTTGCCTCTATCTACCCCCCACTTTTTGCAGTTTCCAATGTAGCACTTTCACTACTTGGTCGTGTCGCCACAAATTGTAGTGGTTTTGGACGAGTCTAGAGCATTATTATTATTATTATTATTATTATTATTATTATTATTATTATTATTATTATTATTATTATTATTATTATCATTATTATTATTATTTTCATCAAGGTGGCAAGCTAGCAGAATCGTTAGCGCACTGGACGAAATGCTTCATGGTATTTCATCTGCCTTGTCATTCTGAGTTGACTTTGAGTTGTTCTGAGTCAACTTTGCCTTTCATTCATTCGGGGTCAATAAATTAAGTACCAGTTGAGTACTGGGACCAATGTAATTGACTAATACTCACCCCAAAATTTCAGGCTTTGTGCCTATAGTAGAAAGGATTATAGTAGAAAAGATTATATAGTAGAAAGATATTGTTTTCAGTCGTTTTGGTTTGACTGTGTATAAGATATCACAAGAACCACTGGATGGATTTGGATAAAACTTTCAGGGATGCTTGGCTTTATGACTGGCACAAACTGATTAGATTTTGGGATTGATCCGGTACCGGACAAGGATTCTGGATTATTTTTTTCTGTTTTCGGGTTCATATTTAGTATTCTCGCTTGTGAGAGCAGTCGAGATTATTTCAGATATTCTCATTTTAAAAATCATCTCTGGCTAATCGTTGAGAGGACGTTGGTGTTGTATTGGCGGAGGCTTGCGCTCTCTGAGTGCTCTTGTTATCTATTATTATTAAGTACATATTTGAGGGTGGTTTAATGTAATATTAAGTATTGCGATTTTGGTTTCAATACTCGGAAACCCCCGCCAGGAATGTCTTAAAAACAAAAACAGAAAAAATTATTCAAGAGACTTTTTTTTTAGCAAATCACTATATTATCAACTGTTCATGAAAAGGAATTTTTTTCATCCAATATGATGTATGATGAAGTTAAGTAAGAAAATAACACTATGCATTAGTATATTGTTCTTTTGCCTTACCACAATTGTAGGAAGAGATTCCAAGCTAAAAGAATAATATAAAATAATACGATAAAAAGAATAGTAAGTCAAAAAGTTTAAACATATAAAACTGAAAATCTTCTATTGATAATATTTTGCATCAATAATCTTTTTCAGTTCACTGAATAGACGAAAAAAATTCTTCTTGTATGCTTAAATACTTGTAAAATTGTAAATTCATGGCGTGTTTGCAAATTTATTCATTCATTCATTTTTTTTTTTTTTGTATCTTATCTTGTTATCCCACCCTCATTCAGTTTTTACTAATTTTTTTCTTCTTTAAAAGTGACAATTCTGCAGAAAAATAAATATATATAAAACTGAATCATGAACAAATAAAAGACAAAGAAATACTCTGAAGAATTGTAGGGTTTTTAGGTGTAAAAGTATTTTTGTGCACACATGCGTGTGTAACTGAGTTTAGAATACAACCGTATAATATATGTATATATATATATATATATATATATATATATATATATATATATATATATATATATATATATATTTACATATATATATATATGTATATATATATATATGTATATATATATTTATATATATATAAATACATGTGTGCGTACATGTGTGTAAACGTCAACAGAACTGGGCCAGGCCATGTCTTAGCTTAGTAGCATCAACTGGAAAAGACATTTAACAATGTTTAATATCACAGCCATTCTTTGGGCTGTATAGTCAATTTGTGCAAAGAGATGTTGTTTGCAGAGATGTGTCTGGAATTTGTTGGAGATGTTCTTCATCTATCAGAGATCATCCAACAAATGAGACAACGACCTACTTCTTTTTGGTGAATGCAAGGGAAACTTTAGGATTGACTTTAATTTCTCAATGACCTACTTTTCTTCTGCTGTTCTTTAACTATCGATGATAGTCTTCAAGCAGTTTTGAAGATTTGTGTGTGTGTGTGTGTGTGTGTGTGTGTGTGTGTGTGTGTGTGTGTGTGTGTGTATGTTTGAAGGCGCAATGGCCCAGTGGTTAGGGCAGCAGACTTGTGGTCATAGGATTGTGGTTTTGATTCCTAGATCAAGCGTTGTGAGCGTTTATTGAGCGAAAACACCTAAATCTCCAGGGGGTACTGGCAAACCCTGCTGTACTCTTTCACCACAACTTTTTCTCACTCTTTTTTCCTGTTTCTGTTGTACCTGTATTTCGAAGGGCCAGCCTTGTCACATTCTGTGTCACGCTGAATCTCCCCGAGAACTACGTTAAGAGTACACGTATCTGTGGAGTGCTCAGCCACTTACACATTAATTTCACGAGGTGGATGTTCCATTGATCAGATCAACTGGAACGCTTATCGTCGTAACCGACGGAGTGCCACTTTTATTCGGAATAAAGTTTACCGATGCAAGCGATTTTATTCGTGTGTGTGTGTGTGTGTGTGTGTGTGTGTGTGTGTGTGTGTGTGTGTGTGTGTGTGTGTGTGTTGGAGTTAAAATTGACAGTTTGTATAAAAGAAAAAGATAACACAATATCTCATCCCAGAACAAAAGTATTTTAAAAACAACAGAAGATGCCAACCAGCTTGTGGTTGAAAGATAACAGTCTATTCAAAGCAGCCACCCTCAACTTTAACTACGGCCTGAAGATGGCTGTGGAACCTGGTGTAAGTATTCCTCTTTGTCACTCTTGAAGAACGTTGAAACACCTCCCTATTTTTGGCCACCAGCTTGTCAGTGGTATTACAGACACACCAGTTGGGGTCTTTCTCAACCGCACTCCATACTTAATAATCCATGGAAATACAATTGTGGCAGGGGTGGGGATCAGGATGCCAGAAATTGGGTTGGTGATGTCGTAAAAATTCTCCAACAGCCACTTTTGATTCTTTTTACCTCCAAATTCTTCGTTTTTTAAAGAATGTGTAATTGAAACAAACAGGCAATATGGCTATGGAAAAGTTAAACCAACTGATTCTCCTTCATTATTTAACTTTTACCGTTAAGTAGTTTTATTATTGTGGTTTAATTTAAACATGAGACTTGATAACAGAAGACAGCAAATATTTGCAAGATAGATCATTGACTCCATGCTAATCCTAGCAGCAACAGAGAGATATCCATTTTTCTTTGTCCTCGGTGAATGTCAAGTCACGGTATTGACTAAGCTGTCATCCGTCAATATATTATCGACACCAGATCACTGTATTTCTATATTGATTGATTCCAGTTCTACATGTTGCTGTTCTCTGAAGATTTCCGAATCTTATACTTACAGATTCGATTCATATACGACTGTTTCAAAAGCTATGTGAAGCATGTTGGCTTCAGTTTCAGGTCGGCAGAAAGCAGATATGGATTTTTATTGATTTTTATGAGTTAACATTAGTATTTTCTAATCAAATATTGATATTTGATTTATATTACGAGCAAATATCATTATTTTCATCATCATCGTTATAATCTTCATCAGCATCAAGCAACAGCTTGAAATAATACGAAATATCTATGAACAACTTGCAGGTACAGACATGGCTTTGTGGTTAAGAGGTTTTACTTGCAACACGTGGGTTTTAGTTCAAATCTGATTCACAGTATCTGGGAATGTAAAGAGCTTGAAAAAATGCCTCATGGCATTTCATCTGGTTCTTTACATTTTGAGTTCAAATCCCTCGAAGGTCAATTTTACTTTTGATCTCTTTGGGGGTTGATAAAATAAAATACCACTCAAGTACTGACATCTATGGTATCAAATATTTCTTCACAAAAATGCTGGCTTTTTGCCTAAATCAGAAACTTCATGCGTCCACGTATATGTATATGTATATAGATAATTTATACATATATACATACATACATACATACATATATATATATATGTGTGTGTGTGTGTGTGTGTGTGTGTGTGTGTGTGTGCGTGTGTGTGTGTGTGTGTGTGTGTGTGTGTGTGTGTGTGTAAGTATTTATTCTTTCATTTTTTACTTGTTTAAGTCATTTAACTGCGGACATGCTGGAGCACTGCCTTTAGTTGAGCAAATCGCCCCAGGACTTATTATTTGTAAACTTAGTACTTTAAAAACTGACATAATCACTAGTGTTGATACCTTCACATAATTCATTTGAAAGTTCTGCTCCAGCATGGCTATATTCCTGAGATTGAAACCGGTAAAAGACTGGTTGCTGTTCATGTCCCTTTATTGATTTCTGTTCTTTTTACTCATGAACACAATTCCTTATAAATTCCATTTTTAATCATCAAAACGAAGTTATTACTCCTATGTTATAACCATCTGTATTTATAGTTGGTTTATAGTCGATAAGGCATCCCAAAAATCCAATATTTGTTATGTCATAAATTGTTGTGATATCGTGCAAGGTCCTAAGACATACAAGCAGTAAAAATAAGTAAATAAATAAAATACCTTTACCAGGAATTAAAAACATTTCTTACATTGAAAAATATTTTAATATAGATTACAATAAGTAAGGTTGATACATGAACAGCGAAAATTAATAATACATCAACATCTCTCTCTCTCTCTCTCTCTCTCTCTCTCTCTCTCTCTCTTCCTCCCTCTCTCTTTCTTTCTTTCTTTCACTCTTTTCCTTTCCATTTCCTTCCCTCGTACTTGCGGTATTATGGTCTCTTTCACTCGCTTTCTCTCCCTCTGTCTCTTATTCTCTCTACTTCTCTAAATACTTTGAAAAGGAGTTTTTAACTCAAAATATCACAACTAATTAAATAATATTCTCAACATAACTTCTAAATACCTTAATTATTGATATTTCTGATATTTAATGTTTTGTCCACATCGCTCTCATCTTCTAAAAACACCAGTGATTTCTCACACGTTCCACAATGCTTCAAGCAACCTACAACACTCTTCTCTTTTATCAATTTATCTTCCTGTTCCCATCCTTATTCACTGACAGAATCTTATAGTTGAACGCTATTTCTTCTATTCACCTCACACGCAAAATAAGCGATGAGTGAATCTGTCTGTATGTGTTGCACTTACAAATTCATAACTACTTTAACTATTTAGCCACCATATTTCTTTATATAGTTGTTGATTTGTTTTCTTTTTCTCTCGGTTCTTTTTGCTTTTTGTTTTTACACAAACAGCTATTGTCAATAACTTGTATCCGTTATGTGTATTGATGTAACAAGTCTATTGGAATTTCATGGATATTGGATAGATTGTGTTGCTGTATCATTGATCTCATCATGAAAATGACTATTGACACTGGTTTAATGCTGGAGATAAATGGTGGAAATTTATTGACACCTAACATAACAAGTGTTAGTCTTTCATGGCAACAGACAGCATTTGTTGCATATATAACATATAACTCTCGTAGAATGGTCGGTACTACAAGCAGACGACATTTTTTTGGCTTTTTTTTCAATATTCTCAGACACTACAGCTACTCGGCATGTTACTGAATTTCAATCTTTTACTTTCCTCTCTAATCTTTGCTCTCCAATTTATATTAGAAGCAGTTATTTTTTTTAATATTTTATCTTTTATCTTTCTTTTATTTTTCGGTCACGGTACAGTGGCCATGCTGGAGCACTGACTTGCAAGGTTTAGCAAAACGGATCAACTCCAGGACTTGTTTCAAGTCTGGTGCTTTTACCAAATTGTTTACTTATGGAGACGTAAGGTGGTGAGCTGGCAGAGACGATGGGACGCCCGGCGAAATGCTTAGTAGTATTTCGTCTGTCTTTACATTCTAAGTTCAAATTCCGTTGAGGTCGTCTTTGCCTTTTATCCTTTTGAGGTCAATAAATTAAGCACCAGTTGCACACTGGGGTCAATCTAATTGACAACAACCCCTCCCCACAAATTTCGAGCCTTATGCCCAGAGAAAAAAATGTTTATTTATGGAAACATAAAGAAAACAGCAGTTGTTAAGTGGCAGGGATGAGACAACATGCACACACTCAGACATACACACACACTCTCTCTCTCTCACTCACTCAGCGGCACAACCACGCACTCGCATGCACGCATGCACTCACACACACACACACAGACACACACACACACGCATGCACTCGCTCACACCTGCACTTGTGCACACACACACAACACACACGCACTCGTGCACTCTCCTAAATATGCATGCATAATGGTGCTGGGGGACGAAAACACACACACACACACACACACACACACATATATATATATGCATATATATATATATATATATATATATATATATCTTTTATTCCATACGTTTTGAAAAACAATGGAGAATTTAGTGAACTGACCTTGTCATTATTTTTCTAGTGTTTGGAAATTTTGATGGAAGGTTTTTAACTTAAATCACTTTAAACGAACAGGTCCCATTAAGAAAGCACTGGTGCCAGCCAAACGTAAAAGAGTACTGGTGCCAGTGCCATGTGAAGTAGCATTTGTGCAGGGGCCACATAGATGATAAGCACCTTTGCCAGTGTCACATAGAATAAGCACCTGTGCAGCGTGGGCTACTAACCCCAAGATTCTAAGTTCGATTCCAGGCAGTGACCGGAATAATAATAACATCGAAAAATATGTTAGGAATGAGAACCCAGGTTCGAAATTTCCCCAAGACACCTGAAGAAGGCTGGAGGGTATATCAGCCGAAACGTAAATAATGTACATCTATAAATAGTTAGGGTGGAAGAGATTTAATGAATTCATAAACTTCCGATAATTAAAGAGACTAAGCTCAAAGCATACAGCAGAGTCACTGCTAGCAGACATGGAGCATACACCACATTAGAATCGTTACTATCCCAATTTCCTCGAAATAATATCCGCTTATCTTAAAGGAGAACACACTCGGTGATATATTCCTAGACATATGGCATAGGAGTGGCTGTGTGGTAAGTAGCACCTAGGGCAAGTGTCTTCTACTATAGCCTCGGGCCAACCAAAGCCTTGTGAGTGGATTTGGTTGACGGAAACTGAAAGAAGCCCGTTGTATATATATATGTGTGTGTGTGTGTGTGTGTGTGTGTGTCTCTGTGTGTCCCCACCAACATCGCTTGACAACTGATGCTGGTGTGTTTATGTCCCCGTAACTTAGTGGTTTGGCAAAAGAGACTGATAGAATAAGTACTAGGCTTCTGAAGACTAAATACCAATGACTGAAGCGGTTAAAGATTACCTAAGACATTTCTAATGTTCTTTACAAAGACGACAGATTAACTAATTCACCAACTTTTAGAAATTAAAGTGGCTAAAAAAAGCTGATTCGCGACTTACAGATATTGTACATTCCCTACATAAGCATGGTCTTACACCAAATTTCCCTGAAATTACACTGTAACAGAATGAGAGTAGCCTAAGAGAGGGCAAGTTACTGAAAAGGTCACGAGTAGTGATGAAAGGACTTTGACTAACAAATAAAATAATGAATTGTTTAACCAGCTCATTAAACAAATGATCGATTGGTTAGATATTTAACCGTGGAGGCGCAATGACCTAGTGGTTAGGGCAGCTGACTCGTGGTCGTAGGATCGCGGTTTCGATTCCCAGACCGGATGTTGTGAGTGTTTATTGAGCGAAAGCGCCTAACGCTCCACGAGGCTCCGGCAGGGGATGGTGGCAAACCCTGCTGTACTCTTTCACCACAACTTTCTCTCATTCTTTCTTTTTGTTGTACCTGTATTTCAAAGGGCCAGCCTTGTCACGCTCTGTGTCACGCTGAATCTCCCCTCGAGAACTACGTGAAGGGTACACGTGTCTGTGGAGTGTTCAGCCACTTACACGTTAATTTCATGAGCAGGCTGTTCCATTGATCAGATCAACTGGAACACTCGTCGTCGTAACCGACGGAGTGCCAACAACAGATATTTAACTAATTGACTAACGGTTAAGAAGTAATAATGAACCCATGCGTGTATTATTATTATTGGCGTAATGACCCTCCCAAGACACAATAGTTACTTAAAGGCTATATTGAAGAATAGTCCTGAATAGAATTCAAAAATATCAAGGTGGTCAGTCGGTATGCTTTTGATCGGTCAGTCTACCTCATCGAACTTCACTCAGAGCTAAAAAAAAAAGATATAACAAATACAGGCAAACTGTATAATTGGAATTAAAGATGTATTATTGTTATTTTTTTTATTTGTTCTATTCGGATTGTGCCTTTTAGTTGTTTTTTTTCTCCTTTGATTCCCTATTGATCTTTTTTCATGTTAAAACAAACAATAAAGGGGGAAGTCAAGCAACAACAAACTGTCATTGGGATTAAAGACAATTTGTGATATTCCCCCCCAATAACACAAGATGAGGAGGCGGAAGATGAGGAGGTGGAGGAGGAGGAAGAATGAGTGGGGGACTGAGGGAAAGTGCTCACATTTCATTGATATTTGCTACATCGATTGATATTTCATGGGCTCCCATAACACATAATGACAATATTACGTTTCCATGCTTGTGCTCTATTCCTACTTCGATATTGTTTTAAGTAGTCATTGACATTTCTATGGTAGCACAGAGGTGATGTTATTTTGTATTTATGAGATAGAAACACACACACACAGACACACACATACACACACACACACATGCACGGGTGATTGCACACATGCATACACATGAACGCTCACACAGATATACGCAAACCCAAACACAGACACTGAAATCTGAACGATAAAGTCCACCGTAATGTACCATACACTCTTTTACTTGTTTCAGTCATTTGACTGTGGCCATGCTGGAGCACCGCCTTTAGTCATGCAAATCGACCCCAGGACTTATTCTTTGTAAGCCTAGTACTTATTTTATCGGTGTCTTTTGCCGAACCGCTAAGTTACGGGGATGTAAACACACCAGCATCGGTTGTCAAGCGATGGTGGGGGACAAACACAGACACACAAACATATCACAAACATACATATATATACATATATACAATGTGCTTATTTCAGTTTCCGTCTACCAAATCCACTCACAAGGCTTTGGTCAGCCCAAGGTTATAGTAGAAGACACTTGCCCAAGGTGCCACGCAGTGGGACTGAACCCGGAACCATGTGGTTGGTAAGCAAGCTACTTACTACACAGCCACTCCGCCTATATATTCATTAAAATGTTCTTATTTTAGTCAATAATAATAATAATGATAATGATAGCCCTGATGCAATACCAGGCAGTGGCTCTCATGGCTTCTCATCTTAACTGATCGGGAGTGTTATCATGTACATTGTTTTGTCTTGGTATAAAAGATGGGCTGCAGCAAATATTCTGCTCAATACCACAGATTTGCTTGTCAGTTGCTTGACCTTAACCAGTTGAGCATGTCCCTTGGTGGCTGACAATATGTGCATCTCTGATCATGAGCAGAAGTAGTGGTGGAACATCATAGCCATGTGTTGAGATGAATTCTTTGGGTATTGAATAATTCACCTTTGGAAACATGGGTGTTTCGTTCAACATCCTGAAACAACCCTTATTCAGGGTCCTTTTGAGTGGGATGGGCTACTCGACGTAAAGAAAATTCTAACTGGGCCTCATCTGCAAGGTCATGCACTGTTTATCCTGATATGAAATCACCATGTCGCACACATGTGGTTATGATGCACATGCTTGATGTACCCTTATCGGACGGGTAGTCGTGATGGGTATACTGGGCTTCGTATAATTGTACCCATGTCATTTTGATTGGCATGCACTGCTCTCTCAGTTAATAATAATAATAATAATAATAATAATAATAATAATAATAATAGTAATAATGTAATACTACTACTAATAATAATAATGATAATAATGTAATAATAATAATAATGTAATAATAATAATGATGATAATGTAATAATAATAATAATGATAATAATGTAATAATAATGATAATGATAATAATGTAATACTACTACTTACTAATAATAATAACAATGTAACAACAACAACAATAATAATAATTATTATTATTATTATTATTATTATTATTATTATTATTATTATTATTATTATTATTATTATTATTATTATAACGTAATAAATATTTTACAGATATTTCCCAAAACTAAGCAACAATATTTCATTTACGATATCTTGGCAAGACATGACCTTTTGTCTGATCTGAAGATAATTCCAAATAATCTCTCTTTTATTTTTTAACATATAAAAATAAGAGAACTTTGATTGTTGATAGCAATGCTAAAGTCAAAAACTTTGATGTATTTAATAAAACGAAATTATTATATTTGATGTTATAATTTAGTCAAACATTCAACTAACAGTATTATGTTTGATTTTAATATCTTGTTAGACATCAAGATAAAAATGTCAACACAATGATAAAAACACTGAACTCGTATTACCCCGCAAATGTATCCCCTTTTCAAAATGCTATGTCACAACCTTGACTAAGATATTCATCTCTCTTTGGCTGGAATTACTCTCATATATCATTTACGCAGAACAAACCTGAGATACTTGACTATAAAAGATCTCCAACATACTTATAGGAATGCATTTTGCTGCTGTCGCTTGATCTAATTTATGCAGAAATTTTTGTTGGGTGTTCCGTTTCCACGCCTATCCCCATCTCTAGCTGTCTGTCATACTCTCTTCACACCCTTATGAACTTACTTACTCACCCTGCCCTTTCAGATTCTCTATCCTTATTCCCTCTTTTGTGAAGGCACGTGACTTAGTGGTTTAGATATTCGTCTCACGATCGTAAGGCCATGAGTTCAATTCCCAGCAGTGCATTGTACCTTTGGGCAAGACACTTTATATAATGTTTGTCTAGTCTACCTGACTGGTAAAAATGACTATTACCTGTAATTTAAAGGTACTATCACACTGAATCTTCCTGAGGTCAACGTTAAGGGTACATGTGTCTGTGGAGTGCTCAGCCACTTGTACATTAATTTCATGAGCAGGCTGTTGCATTGAGTGAACCAATTGGAACACTCGTCACCATAACCAACAGAGTACTTGTGTGTGTGTGTGTGACTGAAGATGTGTGCTTTAGTGGTCTGGATATTTGGACCACGAAATCGTGATGGCACCTGTGTCCAGCGTCGCCTTTCTGGCACTTGTGCCCGCAGCATGTTTAAGGACCTTCGAGTGAGATCGTTGCCAGTGCCCCTGGACTGGCTCTTGTGCGGGTGGCACATAAAATACACCATTGTGAGCGTGGCCGTTGCCAGTACCGCCTGACTGGCCTTCGTAGGATTTTCGAGCGAGATCGTTGCCAGTGCCCCTGGACTGGCTCTTGTACGGGTGACACATAAAACACACCATTTTGAGCGTGGCCGTTGCCAGTACCGCCTGACTGGCCTTCGTGCGAGTGACACGTAAAAGCACCCACTACGATGATGATGATGATCATCATCATCATCATCATCATAAGGTTATGGAGTCAATTCCCAGCAGCACATAGTGTCCTTGAGCAAGACACTTCATTTTAACATTTCTCCAGTCCACTCATCTAGCAAAATTAAGTTGTACATGTATTTCAAAGGGGCTAGTATTATCACATTCTGTGTCTTGCTGAACCTTCCCGAGAATTGCATTAAGGATACATGTGTCTGTGGAGTGCTCAGCCACTTGCACATTAATTTCATGAGCTGACTGTTGCATTGATCGAATCAACAGCAACACTCGTCGTCCTAACCTGACTGAATACCAATTACCTTCTTGTGCCTTGCGGATATGCCCTGACACCTAATCACTACCATTTTTTTCCCTTTCCAGCTGGAGTAGTTATGTATCTCTGGCAAGACATATCATACTTCAACTGCTCTACCCTTGGCAAAAAAAGCCCAATGCATTCTGTAAAATGGTTAATGGTAGGAAAGGCATTCAACCATAAAAAAAAACATACAAAAGCAGACACTGAAGCTCAACACACTTCTCTGGTTTACCAGGTCCTGTCAAGCCATCCAATTCATTCCATTTGGAAATCATCATCATCATCATCATCATCATCATCATCATCATCATTATCATCGTCGTCATTACCGTCATCATCATCATCATATAATGCCTGTTTTCCATGCTGGCATGGGCTGAATGGTTGAAAAGGAGGTGGCAACGCCAGAAGCCACACCAGGTTCCATTGTCTGTTTCAAGCATGTTTTCTAAGGCTGGATGCCCTTCCTAATGCGAACCACTCTACAGACTGTACTGAGTACTATTTTTACGTAGCACCAGCACCGACTGAGTTACCAAGTACCTCGGTCGACAAAAATCCCTCATCTGAGAGGAAGGGGGAAAATCGATGTTAAATGATGTCAGTGATGATGATGATGATCCAGTTAATTTGCTAAACACCTATTCATGCTAACATCAAACATGTTAACGTCTGGCATATGAAGGAGATATGCCTGTTATTTTTAGCAGATTGAGTTGTTTCTGTTATTGTTGTTATTGTTGTTACTGTTCTTGTTATTGATCTTGTGGTTCATATTGATCTTCTTGTTCATATCACTGTTGTTGTTGATAATGATGACAACAACAATGATTAGGATGATGATGATGATGATGAGGATGATGATGATGAGAGCGATGATGATGATGAGGAGGAGGAGGAGGAGGACAATGACGACAATGATGATGATGACGACAATGACGATGATGAGGATAACAGTGATGACGACGACGTCGACGATGAGGAGGAGGATAATGACGATGACGTGGACAATGACGACAATGAGGGGGAAGACAATGTCGATGATGATGAGGACGACGATGACAATGAAGTTGATGACGGCAGTGATGAGGATGACGACGATGATAAGGACAAGAACGATGACGACAGTGATGACAACAATGGTGACGATGAAGATGGTAACCGTGACAGGGATGAGACTAACGACGACAACAACGACAATGAGAATGATAATGACGATGATGATTATGATCATGATGATGATAGCAATGATGATGATGATGATGTCGACAACTACAACGATTCCAAAGATGAAGAGGGGAATATTGATGATGTTGATGACGACACCGACCACGATAACAACAACAATGATGGTGATAATGATGATGATGATGATGATGGTGGTGGTGGTGGTGGTGGTGGTGGTGGTAATGGTGGTGGTGGTAATGATGATGATGATGATGATGATGATGATGATGGTGTTTAACGCTTTAGTCTTCAGGAAATTAATTTTCACATTGTCTGATAATTAAATCAGGCATTCTAAAAAATTTCGAAGCTTCATTTGCATCCAATTTAATCCTGTTACTTCCATCTAATGAAAAACTCAGTAAATTTATATTCTACGGGTACCTGACAGTGAAGCAGTAAGGTCGAAGGTTCATATCCTGATTCTGACATTTTGTTGTATCCATGTCCAGAATGGTTAACTGTAAACGGTCAAGATCACCCGAAATGGATGATGATGATGATGATGATGATGATGATGATGTTGTTGATAATATCCTTGCTGTTGTTTAAGTGTTGTTTGAATACATCCCCATCATCATCTCAGAGATAACTGAAGTTTCTTGGTAAAGTATACAAAAGCCCTGGGCCCTTCAATACTGAGTTGCAAGAGAAATAGGTCCTTATTCTAAAGGAGGAACATGTGGTATTATTCAGTTGTGTCCCATTCAGCTGGGTTGGTATAGCTTTCAGTCCTGAAGTTAAGTACTAGACCATTCAGGATCTTATATATATGTAGAACAGTGGTGCTGGGGGCATGACTGCAGCTTTGAAGATGAAACAGTTTAAAGATTTAAAGATATATATGAATAATACATAGGGGTGCTGAATAAGACAGTAAAAGAAAATGCAGGAGACTCAGTTAATTGTGATTTTTCTCAACTTATTCAAACAATTATTGCCGTGGTCCTTCAGTTTTTCTAAGCCTTGTGAATGCAATTAATAGGAAGAAGAATACATAGAGAGGGATAAGCATTTTGTTAGCAGTGTTTTTTGTTCATTAGCATTACGATTTTGACACTGGAAATCTGGAATCATTCATTCATTTAGAAAGCACAAGGCATAAAAAATATTAACAAAACTGATTCAAGATTGAGGATTAAAAGTACAGTGGCATGTAGCATAAGGCAGGGATAAAAAATATAGACAAATATTTAGAAATGTATTAGTTACAAGAGCATTTAGAGAGTACAAACCTCCACCAAGGCAATACCAACGTCCACTCAACGATTAGCCAGAGATGATTTTTAAAATGAGAATATCTGAAATAAACGTGACTGCTCTCACAAATGAGAATGCTAAATATGAACCCAACAGCTCTCAAAACTTAAGTAAAAAAACAGGAAAATTAATCCAGATTCTTTGTCTAATATTGGATCGATCCCAAATCTAATCAGTTTGTGCCAGTTATGAGGCCAAATATCCCTAGAAGTTTCATCCGAATCCATCCAGGGATATCTTGTTTAGTGACAAACAAACAAAGAAACACAAGTGGAAACAATATCTTCGCTAAGGTGGAGGTAATAAAGGAGTTTATCGAAGATTTGAGCCAGAAACAGAGGATATGTTATCTTAAAGGAAATTCCAAAAAGTTTCGTATGTGTATTTCGTGTGCAAGATTCTTAATGTGGATACGTGTGTTGAAAGAAATACAATTAAACCTTGGGAGAGGCATTATGCCGGTAATAAACACACGCACTGGTTCAGTCCTTTATTAATTTATATAGTTTTTTTGTTAAATTATTTCATTGCACTCATGCAATCTCTTCAGTAACTTGTCTCTCCGGAAGTGGAGAGACAAGTTACTGAAGAGATTGCAAGAGTGCAATGAAATAATTTAACAAAAAACTATATAAATTAATAAAGGACTGAACCAGTGCATGTGTTTATTACCGGCATAATGCCTCTTCCAAAAAGTTTTTCATCAAAATACAACCTGATGGCTAGAGAGAGATTGTAAATGTACGCAGTCTAGGTGATGCTTGGGAGAATAAAGGAGAGAAAGGTGTAGGGGAGTTAGCTGGAGCATGTTGTATGAAAGTGAGTGTGGGGAAGAGGTAGTAAAAGACTAGTGGAGAGAGGCTGAGAGTGAGAGGGTAAAATAAAGCAAGAGAAACAATGTTATACACACACACACACACATGCACATATATGTAATATATACATATACACACTCACATATACTCGCAGTTATGCATATGTAAGTGTATATATACACATATATGTATGTATGTGCATGTATGCATATATATGTATTTTATATATGTACATGCATAAAATATCAGCTATATTAATGCATTGTCTCTAACTCATGAACTCTCCTTTTTCTCTCTCTTTTTTCTTCACCTTTCCTCAGTTCTCTCCCCTCCCTCTTACCACCCCTCCCTTTTTCTTTATTCCTCACCCTCTTTCTTTCTCTTTCCCCTCAACATTTATTACATTAACATTGCTTCCTTTACTGAGATTAATCATGATTTATTTTTTAACCAGCAGAAAACTATAAAGAAACATAAAATAAAATACAACTTTGATTTAAAAAAATACCCACAGAAAATTGAAAAGTTCCCCTATTTTTTTTTTTTGTTAGCTTGATAGAGAATTTTTCTTAGAGTGGAACCAATTCTAGCAAGAATGCAAGTAGGGAAATTTGGATATTTCTACTTCCCAATCTCTGTTGCATGCAATAAATTTTAGGGAGATAAAAAGACTCTTCTGAATTGTTACTCTTTTGTCAACTAATAGTTAATTTAGAAATGTTTCTTTACTATGGGTCTCTCTCTTTCTCTCTCATTCGTTTTATATCTTTCATTTACCTTATTTTTCTTTTTCCTATATATATATATATATATATATATATGTGTGTGTGTGTGTGTGTGTGTGTGTGTGTGTGTGTGTGTGTGTGTGTGTGTGTGTGTGTGTGTGTGTGTATGTATTTCTATCAAAATGCGAGAATTTTCAAGCTCCAGTCAAAAGCAAGACAGTTGTGGCATAGACATATAGCTTTCTATCAACTTTTCAAAATCAGAAAGATCTGTGAAAGCCTTCAAATATAAACCATCTAAAAGAAAATGCATTATTTTCAATTTATTGCTTGCCTGCATACGCATGTGTGTGCTTGTGTCTGTGTTTGTGCATGGAAATATATCATCGTCATTTAACGTCGTTTTTTGATGCTGATGTGGGTTGGATTATCCAACAGGAACCAATGAGTCAAAGGGCTGTGCCACCCTACAATAACTGTTTTGACATGATTTCTACGGCAGGATGCCCTTCCTAACAGCAACCACTTTCTAGAATGTGCTGGGTTCTCGTTGATGCTAGTTGGGTTACCAAGTACTCGCAAGGGAAATCGCATTGACAAAATAGGATATAGTATTGAAAGATGTGAAAATATGTATGTGTGAGCATGTGACTGTCTAGAATACCTCGCACACACACACACACACACACACACACACACACACAAACATACTTGCATTAATTTGAATTTATAAATATGAACACATGTATGTCCATGCATACAATGTGCACATACATATACTAGTTCACATAACGACACCTTCTGGGTTCAAATTTCGGTGAGGTCGACTTTGCCTTTCATTCTTTCGGGGTCGATAAATAAAGTACCAGTTGTGTACTGAGGTCTAATCTAATCGACTGGCCCCCTCCCCCAAAATTTGGGGCCTTGTGCCTAGAGTAGAAAAGAAATTATTCTACATTTAAAGGGGCACCTTTCTAATTTGGCAGTGTAGTATGGAACAGCTTTTTTGAAAGTAGCTTTATCAGCGGATAGGCTCGAAAAGAGCTTGTTAATATTATAAACTAATTGTTTATGGTGATATATATAGATATGTGTGTATATATACGTGAGTGTGTGTGTGTGTGTGTGTGTGTGTGTGTGTGTGTGTGTGTGTGTGTGTGTGTGTGTGTTTCTCCTTTTTTACTTGTTTACTTGTTTCAGTCATTGGACTGTGGCCATACTGGGGCACCGCCTTGAAGTACTTTTCGTCAAATGAATTGATCCCAGTACTTAATATGTTTTAAAGCCTTATACTTACTCTATCAGTAACGTTTGCCGAACCACTAAGTTAGGGGGACGTAAACACGATAGTAACAGTTGTCAAGCGGTGGGGGGGGGGGACAAACACAGACACAAAGATACATTGATATATACATATGATAGGTTTCTTTCAGTTTCTGTCTACTAAATCCACTCACAATGCTTTGGTTGGCCAGGGCTATAGTAGAAGGTACTCACCCAAGGTGCCATGCAGTGGGACTGAACCCAGAAACATGCGATTGGAAAGGAAGCTTCTTACCACACAGCCACGCCTGCGCCTAAGGTTTATTATGAGGCATGTTTCAACGAATAAGTGCAATGGCATAATGGTATGTATTTGAAAATGTACCTGTAATATCGGTAGCAATATTAAACAGTATGGGAATTTGGCAGAATTTTCTTTTTAGTAGATCTTTTGGTCTATTAATATTATCAAGAAGTTACTGAAAGTGACAAATGGGAAAAATTGTTACAATATCGGGCAATATGCTTAGGAGCATCAATTTACTCCTTCCCCTATCTTGCTGGCCTTATGCCCACCTACAGTTTGGAACCCATATATAGAACAATATTTACATTGGACAGACAGGTGTCCTTACTTTGTTGTTACCCCAGTGTTTCAGCTGATGTACTCTCCAGCCTTCATCAGGTGGTGGTCTGGTGGAATTTCAAACCCAACCCTTTATTTGACTACTGGGGTACTCTCTTCTCATTCCTAAGATATTTCTTGTTGTTGTTATTATTTACATTATTTACTATTGACGGATATTTCTTCTCATCTTGTTTGTTGTTAACTCAACGTTTCAGCTGATATATCCTCTGCCCTTCATCAAGTGTCTTGAGGAAATTTCGAACTTGGGTTCTCATTCCTAAGGTATTTTTCAATGATATTATTATTACTATTATTATAATTATAATTATTAGTATTCAGGTCAGTCAGAATCTTGGTGTTAGTAGCCTGCGCTCTTGTTTGGCGGTAGGTTCCAGAAGCTGGCTCTTGTTTAACCACTGTTTAAGTATGATAGAATTGTGGAAAAATATCTCCTTTGGATTATTATTTGTTATGATCCAAGGTTCACATCCTGGGCTCACAACGCTTCATCAACTAAGGGGAGGTGGAAACTTTCATGAAGATCTTCGTCTCAAAGGGCAATAACTGATATCAGTATGAGATCAAAGAACTGACAGAATGGTGACTACAGATGGTGCAACACAATGGCTTCTACTTTGAATGCTAGACTACTTTTGGTGAAACCTAATGAATGAAGTGTGGCACTCTATCGGTTGCGACAATGAGGGTTCCAGTTGATCCGATCAGTGGAACAGCCTGCTGTGAAATTAATGTACAAGTGGCTGAGCACCCCACAGACACTACCCTTAATGTAATTCTCAGGGAGATTCAACATGACACAAAGTGTTACAAGGCTGGCCCTTTGAAATACAGGTACAACAGAAGCAGGAAGAAAGAGTGAGAGAAAGTTGTGGTGGAAGAGTACAACAGGGTTCGCCACCATCCCCTGCCGGAGCCTCGTGGAGATTTAGGTGTTTTCGCTCAATAAACACTCACAACGCCCGGTCTGGGAATTGAAACCGCGATCCTACGACTGCGAGTCCGCTGCCCTAACCACTGGGCCATTGCGCCTCCACACCTGATGAATAAAGCATATAAGTTACCAAAATATTACAAAGCTTCTGACTCAGCATAATAGTTTATGGTGAAATGATTTAGAAACTTGAGAGGAAATCTCTTAGAAAAATCTCTGATAAGCAGTTTGGGGCATAACTGTAGATTCATAACATTGTTAGCAGCCATTTTAATTTACAATCCATAATTTGATTTAATTGTGAAAAATAGAGTTGTTCCTGTGAAACAGCCATGTCATTGTAAAGAATAGAAATACGTAATAATGGATCGCACATTGGAGGCCTCTACGAGCGATCGTTTGTATAATTTGTATTTTACAAGTAATTTTAATAATCTCTGTTTAAACACTTCTCAGACTGCCAAACCATGTGCACATGCACAGACTCACACACATATACATGCACACATACATAATGTCACACACACACATTCTCACACACACAAACATACACTCACACTCTCTCTCCCTCACACACACGTTTGCACACACACACACACACACACACACACACACACCCTCTGATACACACCTTCTCTCTCTCTCTCTCTCACACACACGCGCACACACACACATGCACACACACACACACATACACCTACTGACCACACTTTCTCTCTCTCACTCTTACACACACACACACACACATGCACACACACACACACATGCACACACACTGTCATACACACTCACACACACACACACTCACACATGGACACACTCTGACACACTTTCTCTCTCTCTCTCTCTCTCTCTCTCACATACACACATGCACACACACACATGCACACACACACATGCGCACACACACCTTCTGACTACACTTTCTCTCTCTCACTCTTACACACACACACACACACATGCACACACACTGTCATACACACTCACACACACACTCACTCACACATGGACACACTCTGACACACTTTCTCTCTCTCTCTCTCTCTCTCTCTCTCACACACACACACACACTGTCTTACACACACACATTCTGTCTTACACATACATACACACACACACACACACACACACACACACACACACACACACACGGTGTTTTTATGATCAGTTATAATATAAACAATCTGACATTAATCTGAAGGGTAACTCCATACTTTTGTAGCAGACAAAATCATTACTCTTTCGCAAGAATAGTTTTAACAGGGACTTCGAAGATTCGGCCAGTTAAGTCATCATTCGACAATCCAACAATGGCTTAGCTGACTGAAACTTCAAAGTCCCTGTCAAAACTATTCTTGTTAAGAAATTATATATATTCTTTTATTCTTTTATTTGTTTCAGTCATTTGACTGCGACCATGCTGGGGCACCGCGTTTAGTCGAACGAATCGACCCCAGGACTTATTCTTTGTAATCCTAAGACTTATTCTCTCAGTCTCTTTTGCTGAACTGCTAGATTATGGGGATGTAATCACACCAACATCGGTGTCAACTGATGGTAGGGGGACAAACACAGATACACAAAAACACACACATACATACACACACACACACACACATATATATATATACGATGAACTTCTTTCAGTTTCCATCTACCCAATCCACTCAAAAGGCATTGGTCGGCCTGAGGCTACAGTAGAAGAGACTTGCCCAAGGTGCCATGCAGTGGGACTGAACCCGGAACCATGTGGTTGGGAAGCAAGCTTCTTACCCACACAGCCACTATATAACGTTTATAGTTTTCCTTTTTGATACACATGACTTACTGCTGCCTAAATTTATCTGTATACACATTAGCGATTCACTAAATCATCCTTGGATTTCTATGGTGTAGACATATATGCTTGCAGTGATCGTCAAACTGGAACAACTGAGTCAGGCCGATCCCACTGCTAGCAATGTACTTCTGGAAGTTCTTACTCTTCGATCACTATCACAAACAGCAGTAACTTTCTTCAGCTGAATACACATCATTGATTGGTTAAAGTTATCCAAATACGACAACTTTAATGTGAAATAACTTCTAAAATATAAAATTTTGTCAAAAATGTTGAAAGTATACATGTTCAACATGAGAAATTACACCAGTATACGAAGTTTCAAACTGTTTAGTTAAAAAAAAATAATTAAAAAATCTGTCAGACAAACTGAAGAGATCCAAATTGAACCTGGTTCAGCTTGAGGCTTAACAGATCCTGTCAAACCGTCTAACCCATGTCTGCATGGAAAACAGGCGTTAAATGACAAGGATAATAATATTAGTAGTGGTGGTGGTAGTAGTGGTGGTAGTACATGGAATGTTTGATGTACTTGAAGAAAATTGGTTTCTAAATAATAATCTGAAATTCTGTAATAATAAAAGCGACATTTATCTGAAACAACCAGCGAAGAC
Organism: Octopus bimaculoides; assembly: GCF_046866305.1. Taxonomy (NCBI): domain Eukaryota; kingdom Metazoa; phylum Mollusca; class Cephalopoda; order Octopoda; family Octopodidae; genus Octopus; species Octopus bimaculoides. The sequence goes on along the minus strand of NC_142930.1, from coordinate 110,087,112 downwards.
AGCCAGTTCTGATAGCTTTGGCACCAAATCCATTAGATTATGTTCTAGTAAAACTGAAAGAGAACAAAAAATATGTTCAAAATGTAAAACTATACAAAAATAATATGTAATTTGGAATATGTAAGAGGAAAATATATGGAAAAAAAAACTAATAGAATTAGCTTGAAAGTAACAATGCCAACAGCATGACTAATAATAATAATAATAATGGTGATGATGATGATGATGATGATGATGATGATGATGATGATGATGAATAGCATCATCATTGTCGTAATCAATCATAGTTACTGTATTTCCTATAAATCTTCTTTGCTTTTTTGGTTTCTTTTATTTATTTATTTTTGCAGAAGTGCTGATGGATTATATAAATGAATGGTTGAGAGGAATTCATGTAGTAATAATTGCATTCTCTGAAATTTAGAAGAATTAACCATTTGTTGTTCCTGAAAGTGATCCAGCATAAATATTCAACTTATTGACTTGCTTCTTCTTCTTCTTCTTCTTCTTCTTCTTCTTCTTCTTCTTCTTCTTCTTCTTCTTCTTCTTCTTCTTCTTCTTCTCCTTTTTACTTTTCTTCTCTTTCTTTCTTCTCTTTCTTTCTTCTCTTTTTCTTTTCTCTTTTCTCTTTTCTTTCCTTTTTTCTCCTTTTCTCATCTCCTTTTTCTTCTCCCTCTCCTCTCTCTCCTCCTTTTTCTTCTCCCTCTCCTCTCCCTCCTCCTCATTCTCATTCACCTTCTCTTCCTCCCTTTTCCCTTCTTCTTCTCCTCTCATCAAGCAGAACCATGATTAAATTCCAGCTGTACCTTGATCTACATTACCCCATGTCCCTCTTTTCTTAAGATGGTAAAGGATGATTTTAGGGATTTTTGCATCTATTTTCAGCTGATCAAATGACTATAATAAACTCCCTCGTTTATTCAATCATGCTCTGTTGATTACAAACACACAGACACACCTTTAAATCTGTATTTTTGTGATGAGAGTTTGACTAGCTGAGTCAGAAACAGAATAGCAGCAACCAGGATCACTTTTAGGACATCTAAAACTGAGAAATGGAATGGAATGGTGGAATCCACCTTGAATGCTTGCAACAGAAAGAATGCTAAACTAGGAAACAGCTTTAGTCTGCCCTCCAAGATGATAAACAACCTCTTTGAATGTGTTGTATACAGTTTTCCATAGTCCATATTTAATTAGTGAAACCCAGCCTGAATGCTTGCAAACAAGTCGATTACATTGGGTTATATTTATATTAAGAAGACACTTGCCCCAGATGACATGCAGTGTGACTGAACTCAAAATTACATGGTCTGGAAGAAAGCTTGTTACCCACACAGCCATATTCACACCACGTGAAGCAATTGCCTTTATAGCAATCACTTCTGGAAACAGATAAAGTCTGTTTTAAACCAGCCATGCAAAACTGAGCAAAGAGATGTATATTGGCTCAAAAGTTCCCCTGAATGGTTTGTGGGGTTCATACAGTTTGAACCCATAACACTGTAGTCAGTGGTCTAGAGATTTTTCCGAACAGCGATTGTGTCTATAACCTTACATTTATTCTCCAATAATACTTGGAAATTTCTAAAGGATTCTTCTAGGAATAGCTGTGTGTGTGACTCACACATATACATTCTCATTAAGACACACACCCACACATACACTCATGCACGTACACGCACATACACACGTGCATCCACACACACACACACACACACACACACACATATTCACATATCTACACACTGACTCTCATTCGAATGCCTACACACACACACACTCACACACACACATACACACATTTCACATGCACTCACACATTCTCTCTCTTACACACGCACGTACACTTTAGCATACATATACACACACACCAGCACACATATACACTTTCTCTCTCTCATATACACACACACACAAACACATGCATACACGCACACAAACATATCTCTTTTATCTCTCGTTATCTCCGCTAATTGGAGCTATGCTGTAAGTCCCTATTTCCATACTTATGCTGCAGGGTAGATTCCCGTGCTTTGTGATGTAAATTCTCACCAAATATTTCTCAAAGTCGGCATCAATATTTGTCAATATTGATATGAATGGCTTTGTTATTACCTGAGAGACATTAAAGAGATAGCCGAGAGATCTTTAGGTGCCTTGATTGGAAATGTGGGAGGGTAGATTGACAGGGCATCATAATAACTAGCCAGAAGCTCTGTAGGTAGTTATGCATTACTTGTGTATTTGGTGAATGGACAAGACATTTAACAAGGCATATAACCGGCCTCAAATGGTATATTCTACCAAGTAATAAATAACTATTACATGGCAGGACTAATTCATTGTTGTAAGCAGTAGAAACACGGTAAGTTTAAGAGCGTTTTGTTAATTCTTTTACTGTCTTCAAACATCTTGTGTGGTCATAAATTACATAATGTCGTGACAAGGATACACATACACAAACATATATATATATTGGGTCATCCCATAAATAACGTGGTTTTGTATGCTTCTCTTACTTTTCAAAATAAGATAAACAACGTTCTTTTTTAATCTAAAATATACTCTCCTTCATTTTCTACAATGCTCTTCCATCCATCTGGTAGACTTGCAAGGCCCCTCTTCCAAAATTCACTTCGTCATCATCATCATCATCATCATCCTTTAACGTCCGCTTTCCATGCTAGCATGGGTTGGACGACTTCACTGAGGACTGGTGAAACCGGATGGCAACACCAGGCTCCAATCTAAATTTGGCAGAGTTTCTACAGCTGGATGCCCTTCCTAACGCCAACCACTCAGAGAGTGTAGTAGGTGCTTTTACGTGTCACCTGCACGAAGGCCAGTCTGGCGATACTGGTAACGGCCACGCTCGAAATGGTGTCTTTTATGTGCCACCCGCACAAGCCAGTCCAGGGGCACTGGCAACGATCTCGCTCGAAAATCCTACGGAGGCCAGTCAGGTGGTACTGGCAACGGCCACGACAAAAAAATACTCCTCCAGTACTGCTTTGACCTCGTCTACAGAATTCATATTTTTTCCATGCAAATGATTTTGAAGACTGCGGAATAAATGATAATCAGATGGGGCAGTGTATGGCAAATATGGTGGGTAGGGCATCGTTTCCCATTCAAATTGCTCCAGCCTTTGGAATGTCATCCTTGCTGTATGTGGCCAAGCATTATCCTGACAGAAGAACACCTTTTGTCTTGAAACCAAAGATGGTTGTTTTCCAATGGTACGCAGGTGTCAATGAATGGTTGAATGATCAAATCCAAGCTTCTCTGCTATTTCCTCAACAGTTACGATGGGATTTTGTTCCACCAGGGTTTGCAAGACCTCCTTGTCAAACTCTACAGATCTTCCAGGATGAGGCTTGTCTTCTAGGCTGTAGTTTCTGGCTCAGAATTCCTGGAACCACCTTATTCTTACTGTCCAATTCCCATATGCTGCATTAATATTCCTCACACTTTCTGTTGCATCGTTGCCTTTATTGAACTCATAAAGCAAAATATGCTGAATATACTCCTTTGTCACTTCCATTATACCTTTGAAAAAAATAACTGTTAAAATGGAACTGCACTCTTCAAAACTTGCACTAAGAATAAGGTAAAATTACTACCTGCTTTTAGAGCAAGTTGATGCAAGTAGTTTATCCTGTCCCCTTCCAACTTTTAGTTCATGCGACTGAAAAAACCACATTATTTATGGAATGACCCAATATTTTTATAACAGGCTTCTTTAAGTTTCCATCCACCAACATATGTGTGTGTGTGTGTGTATGTGCGTGCATGTATGTATGTGTGTGTATGTGTGTGAATTATTAAGGTGGTAATCCACAATTTAAAAACCAAAAGGCACAAGTATGAGTGCTGAAGAGTTCCTGGCTTTGAGTAAGAGAAGATATACAGGAGAATTAGTTGATTATGGTTCTATTCAACATATTACCCTTTCAGATTCACACACTTATTGCAGCAGTCCTTCAATTTTTTTAAGCCCTGTAAAAGAACTCCTCAGAAGTTTGGGGCTCCAGCCAGGCTTTTTGTAACACCTTTATAGTCAGGAACTTTTCACGACTTCCTCATATACGATGGGCTTCTTTCAGTTACCATCTACCAAATCAATCCATTCACAAAGCTTTGGTCAGTCTGAAGTTATTTATAACAGAAAACAGTTGCTGAAAGTGTCACACTGTGGGACTGAACTCATGACCATGTAGTAGGGAAGTAAGCTTTGTACTACACAGCCACATATGGATTTATGAATTACATTAGATTATATTTTTCAGAAGTTCTTCCTTATGATCCAGTAATGCTAATTGGGTCTAATTACTTCTGCAGCCCACAAGTCTAGAAGTTAATTTGTTAATTTGTACCTTCCAAACATTAGCAGTTATACAGGGTGGCCCAAAAGTAAATTTACAGTTATTCAACTCTTTCACATTCAAATATTAACTGTTTAGATCTTAATTATGAAAAAAACATGAAACCATTATTCTACGTGTATGGTTAAGAGTGCAGGCTGCTAACCCCAAGATTCCAAGTTCGATTCCAAGCAGTGATCTGAACAATAATAATAGTAATAATAACAACATCAAAGAAAACCTTAGGAATGAGAACCCAGGTTCGAAATTTCCCCAAGACACCTGAAGAAGGTTGGAGAGTATATCAGCCAATCAGTGTTAGCAACAAACGAGATGAGGACAAATATCCGTCAAATGTAAATAATGTAATAAAACGTTTTAAAGAAATTCAAAGTGCCTAGATGATAACTGTAAACCTACTTTTGGGCCAGCCTGTATAACATTTGGTATTCATCACAGTGTGTCTACCCTCTGCATAGTAATAAATTAGTCCTTGTATAATGAATTTGGTCCTTCCCATAAATGGAATAAGATTAATTCTAAAATATGTATAAAGATAGGTATATCCAGATTTAGGTAAAGAGTAATTAGATCCAACAATAAGTGTGTTTGTGCGAGTCTGTTTGTGTGTGTGTGTGTGTGTGTGTGTGTGTGTGTGTGTGTGTGTGTGTGTGTGTGTGTGTGTGTGTGTGTGTGTGTGTGTGTGTGTACATATTATGATGAAAAATGAATATAGAGGTTTTGCTCTCCCTATTTCAGCAAATACATGAAATGTAGGTCTTGCTGATGAGGTTCAGAATATAAATGAAATATGTCAGGAATTGTCTCCTCTTCTTTCTGGGAAAACAGAAATAATAACAATCAACAAGTATGTATTCAGCTTTTTGATAGTTTTTGTATTAAATTTGTTAATGCTCTTCTTGTCAACAACCTTTATACTTTATTTAAACTTTCCCTGTAGCCTGTCTGTTATTCTCAAGATTAGTTCCTGGAATTAAAAATTATTGCCTAATATTCACCTTCAGCATGAGAGATTTTAAGATATTATAAACAGAGCAAAATATTCGTAACAAAATAGAATTTTTGTAAAAGACAAAAAAAAAAAATAAACAAATATATTCTCTTAGGGAATTTTTTGCTACAGTTTTCCGTAAATAATATATGTTTGCACTAATATATTGTGCTATTTGTTATTATTTCAGAATCTTTCTAACTTTACAGGTAAATATTATTAAATAATTCTTTAATTCCAGGTATTTTGGGTACTTTATTCACTACATATTTCCTTAATATGATATATTTTATAATAGTATCTTTTTGTTTTTACCTGATGCAGAAGAGGTAGTAGCTCAGAGAAAAATATTTTGTTCCATTTTCTGGGATTATTTCTATAATATTTTTTTTCCTACAGTGTGTGTTTATTTCTTCCATTGTAAGAAATATTAATCTGAAGTCTGCCTGTTTATTTACTTATGATATCAGTAAACAGAAAAACATAGCATTGGTGAATTATTTTTGAGAATTGGCAGAATTAGCTAAGGATAGAATCAAGGACCTTGCTGTATCTAGTTGTGTCTCTTGATGTTCTGAGTTTAAATTCCACCAAGGTTAATTAATGCCTTTCATTAAAATCTTGCAATAATTCTTCCCTTTCCTCTTCCAGGAAAATCTTTTATTTCTTTTATGACATAATTGGTAATGAAAAAGAATTTGGTTTCGTTCTGTAAATAGGAACTTTAGAACATTTGGATGTCTGCTTCATTAGCTGGCACAGAAGTGATATCTGTCTTTTATACATTATACTATTGTTTTATAAAAAATGGTTACCGGTAATTTAATATGCCTTCTTCTCTGAGAGTAGGAAGAAATACAAGCAACAGCTGAGGCAGTATTGTTATGCTTCCAAATAAAGTAATTGATAACAATAGTATGGAGTTAAAGAAAGAGAAAAAGTAAAATGAATTTTGAATAACATTAATACTAATGACAATAGCAGCAATATTGCAACTGTTGCTCATCTGGAGAAGTTCATTGATAAAGTCATATGGAAAAGAAAAGAACTTGGATGATGCATGTTACAAAGGCCAGTGCTTCTTTGCCCAAGATTAATTCAAGATGGTGGCACGTAAAAAGCACCATTCAAGCATAGTCATTGCCAGTACTGCCTGACTGGTCCCATGCTGGTGGCACATAAAAAGCACCCACTACACTCTCAGAGTGGGTGGCATTAGAAAGGGTATCCAGCTGTAGAAACTTTTCCAGGTCAGACTGGAGCCTTGTGCAGCCTTCTGGCTTGCCAGTCCTCAGTCAAACCGTCCAACCTATGCCAGCATGGAAAGCGGACGTTAAACAACGATGATGATGGTGATGATGATGATCAGGCATAGAGAAGAGTTGCATATCTCTGTTTTTCCAAAAATGAAGTTTCTATGTGACCTAACATGTGCAGTTGGAAATAACCCTAGCCATCAACTGGGATAAAGCATACAGAAGATTGTGCTTGGTCTTTAAAACTCAGGTTAAAGTGAGGCAATGTGTTAAATTGATGCATCCTCACACCTGCCAACAGGTTGGTGCTGTAATATGAAAGGAGATGAAACACAAAGATCACAGCTAGGGACATTAATAGCGGTATTAATTTTAGGGTTGTAATGTTTGCAACACAACCATACAGACAGAAGATGAAGACAAAAGCTAAATATCCTATCACCTCTATATAACCTAAATACACACACACGCGTGTATCAATTAGGTAAAACCAATCTCCACTATCTTGAGGCCTTGACAGTTGGATACCTGAAGATGTGGAAGACATTTGTTTATTACATAATGCATGTATAATCAAGAAAAGGCCTGTCTACTGAAACATATATAATATTCTTTTATACTCTTTTACTCTTTACTCTTTTACTTGTTTCAGTCCTTTGACTGTGGCCATGCTGGAGCACCGCCTTTAGTCGAGCAAATCAACCCCAGGACTTATTCTTTCTAAGCCTAGTACTTATTCTATCGCCCTCATTTGCCGAACCGCTAAGTTACGGGGACGTAAACACACCAGCATCAGTCGTCAAGCAATGTTGGAGGGGGACAAACACAGATACATAAACATACACACACACACACACACACACACACACACGCACACACACACATATATATATACATATACACGATGGGCTTCTTTCAGTTTCCGTCTACCAAATCCACTCACAAGGCTTTGGTCGACCAAAGGCTATAGTAGAAGACACTTGCCCAAGGTGCCACGCAGTGGGACTGAACCCGGAACCATGTGATTGGTAAGCAAGCTGCTTACCACACAGCCACTCCTACGCCTATGAAATATTTTATAATTATATACGTAAATATAATTGTAATCAGGGGTCAGCTAATTGCTTCGCCACACACCAGCTGACTACCTGATAAAATTATTAATTGTCAATCAATTAATTAATTGATTAATTAATTGATTAATCAATCTTACCCTGTATTATTATTATTTTAATATTCTTTTATATATAAACACATACATGCATACATGCACACACATATCTAAATTTATGAAAGGCTAAAGATTTCATTAGCTTACAACTGTTTCTTCTGTAAGAAGCATTGCACTCCGGGCTGTTGTTTCATTTACATATATGTATGTGCCTATAAATGTGAAGTGATATGTATTTTTATATGTATCTCTATGTGTTTGCATAGATATATGCTTGTTTATTATGTAGGATGTATGAATAGATATGTATTTGTGCATCTATGTACTTTTGGAGGGATTTTTCACCAAAAGACTCCATTATATTTCTTTACATATCTGATTCTGCATGTAACCAACTCTATGTGTTTTGATACTTTTTGAAATAAACACACACTTCATCTAAATAACTCCAAAGGAACTCATATGCTACACAAGCACTTAGCTCTGAGTGTAATGCTTCTTTTAGCAGAAACAACTGTAAGCTAATGAAAGTGACCACCTGACTCTTGTTCTTTTGTATTTCATTCATATTACACTCTGTACTCACCAAATGTATGTTGAGTTCTAACAACTGGTTATTAATATCACAATGCCTAAGTGTATTTATTATATGTTTATATATATATATATATATATATATATATATAAACATTTATGAATATGAGTATATTTAAACACTGGGAAGACACATAAGCATGCAATTTCATAACAGAGTTTTTATTAGAGTTCACTCTTTTTCAAATGAGTAATATAAACAATATAAGAGAATAGGAAAAGCTTCTCTCATACCTTATTTTACCTCTCATACCTTCTCTTTACCTTATTTTACAATAACTAAAATCTATGTAGTTATGTTGTAATATACATTACATGACAAAATATATTTAAATTCCATTATCTGTTCATGAAATAACCATATGAATATCAGAATATAATAGAAATATCTATTCTAAGTTAAATTCCTAAATGAGTTTTTTATGAAAAGTGAACAAAAGTACTTTTCAATTTCCATGACCCCATCAAAAGAAATTAAGGTAGCTGTGTGGTACAAATGATAGTACTCTATCCTTTTTCTGTGTTCAAATCCAAACTGTGCCAATTTTGTGTTGCTTTTGTCCTGATGTCAATAAAGTTAGGATTGTAATTAAGTCATTTCAATCAATTGTTTTTTTTAACATTTCACTTAAGAGGAAAGACAGGGCATGTTACCTGTTAACAAATGATGGATATTGTTGCAATGTATGAACTGCTGTGCTACTTTGTTGAATGTACCACTTTAACATAAGTGTAATTCATCAATGAGCATGACCATTGTCTTAGATTCTAAGTGTATAAAATTTGGAAATAATACTTCAGCAAGATCAGGATTAATATAAAGAGCTTCATCTTCAGTTAATAAATTCTAAATGACTTCATATTTACAACTAAATGAGTACAAGATGTGCACTAGTCCTATGATGCCTGTCAGTCCTTATTTTTGAAATCCTCTCGTTTTACCACAATCTACCCAGGGCCATATCAGGACAAAATGAGCTCCAGGGTATGCAATGTTACATGAGAGAAACTGCCATAATATTTCATAACAAGAGACAAAAAATTAATGTGATTATAATTATAATTGTTGATTATACTATTGAAGAGCCTCTTACTGGTTATGGAGCAAGAGAGTGGAGTTAAGCTGGAAGTTGGGAGAAGATAAGGAGCAGTGGTTTAGCCAACTCTGCAGACCCACCAATGGGTGGGTGTTACAGTTCAGGGTTGAAACACCCAATAATCTTTGGATACCATCTAATGACATGAGCTTCTCCTGGCCAAAGCTCCATTGACTTTGGTGAGAAGAAAAGAAACACCTTCTTCTAGGTGTTATCAATAACAATAAGCTTAATATTTATGATAAATCTGCCATCTTTGATAGGAGTGCAGTGTCTGTATATCACACTAAGAATATATTCGTATTGTCAATCTATAATACCTCAAACTGGTGCTTATAATATCTAACATTGTTTATAGCAAAGCCATAGCAATTAATTCATAGCAAGAAATCAATATTGCTGTCTAAAAATCCGTGTTCTTCTAGTCATAATATCTTTCCAAAATCTAAAGATCTATGCCTAAGTAAACAGTTGAAGACAGCTATGTATCTGATCCACATCTATCCATAAATCTCTTGTCTACTTTAGAGAAAGCAACAGGAAACCATATCAATGTATCCAAACTCAGAATCCCCAGCTGTCATATCATTAGTCATAAAACAAACAGAATGTTTCAGTAACATTGTCCTCATCAGAACAGATGTTTGATATAGTAAAACCCATTAAGAACAGCTATTATGTGGTACTGTTGCCTGGTTTAACACCACCACATTCCCCTTGGGAAACTTTAACAGAATTTGCTTCTCTATTGAAAGCATTGAGACTCTGTCAGAGGATAATTTGATGTCTTGCTGAAGTTCTTTCAACAATTCCTTCTCATGAGTAACGCCAGTCTGTTAGAGCATTCAAGCATAAGTGGTTCTCTAAAAGAAACGCATCACCAGATATGACTGGCACTCAGTTCCATGAGTAACACCTTAAGGGCTATCCTATTTGCTTGTTGGTGCACCCAAGGGCTATTGCCTTTCAACTGAGTAGCTTACATAAATTGTAGTCAAGGTTGGCAAAAACATTAATGATGTGCCACCTTTTCCCTACAAGTACCAGAGGCCTTGAAAAGGGCATAGGAATGGCTCGTTTCTCAGGAAGAATCTTCAATTAGAAGACCAGCAATCCCATGCGAATATCTCACTGTGAAGTCTTCAATTGTGATAATTTCTCTTGATATGTCCTGGAGGGTTGGTTATAGTACTTGATGTCTGGATCACTTCCTGAAGCAAAGAAATGCTATTGGGTTTTGCAAAAAACCTTATATATTAAACCTTTTTTCCTTCCAACTGTAACGATAAAAATTTTTTGTTCATTTAGTGTCAAGGCAAGGTTTGTTTCCTTAAGGCTTAAATTCTTTTCTTACATATGGGCTGATAAAAACTTTCATCAGTGAGCAACTTCAAATTTGAATAAGAGAGATGTTTCATCATACCATGAGCAAGGCACCGCCCATCCTTGCCCCTGGTCAATTCCGATAGCATCCATGTATAATCAAATCCAATTAATCCATAACAATCATGATCTTTTATTTTTTTTGCAGGTGGTTTGTTATCCTGGAGTAGATTCTTATCTCCAACATGTCCAACTGCATTTTACATTAATTAGGCGTAATATCCTCTTTGATCTTTTACTTGTTTCAATTACTGAACTGTGGCTATGCTGGAGCACTGCCCTGAAGGGCTTAGTCAAACAAATCAACACCAGAACTTTTATAAATCTGGTAATTATTTCATCAGTCACTTTTTAGCAAACCACTAAGTTATAGGGATATATATACATACATGCGTGTGTGTGTGTGTGTGTGTGTGTTTGACACCCCTCCACTGGCCATCACTTGACAACCAATGCTGGCAAGTTTATGTCCCCGTAACTAAGCAGTTTGGCAAAAGAGACAAATAGAATAAGTACTAGGCTTACAAAGTACTCCAACATGACCACAGTCAAGTGACTGAAACAAGTAAAAGAATAATATATATATATATATATATGTGTGTGTGTGTGTGTGTGTGTGTGTGTGTGTGTGTGTGTGTGTGTGTGTGTGTGTGTGTGTGTATGTATGTATATATATATATATAATATATATATATCAAATTGTTGGATCAGGTAATGAAAGTCATGGAGAGGGTCATATACCAACTAATTAGGGAGAAATTTAGTTTAGATGAGATGCAGTTTTGGTTTGTGCCATGGAGAAGCACCACTGAAACAATATTTCTGGTAAGACAGCTGCAGGAAAAATTCCTAGCCAAAAAAAAACCTCTGTACTTAGCTTTTGTTGACATGGAGAAAGCCTTTGACAGGGTCCCCCAATCCCTTATCTGGTGGTCAATGCAGAAACTAGTGATAGAGGAGTGGTTGGTAAGAGCTGTACAAGCCGTGTACAGGGATGCTGTCTGTAAGGTGGGGGTTGACAATGAATATAGTGAAGAATTCCGGGTATAAGTAAGGGTTCACTAAGGATCAGTCCTCAGCCCCCTCTTGTTCATCATAGTACTCCACGCAATAGCAGAGAAATTCAAGACAGGCTGCCCCTGGGAGTTCCTCTATACTGATGACCTTGCTCTAATAGCTGAGTCACTACCAGAACTAGAGAAGTTTCAGGTGTGGAAGCAAGGTCTAGAATCGAAGGGCCTTAGAGTCAATCTAGCAAAGACCAAAGTCTTAGAAAGTAGTAATGTGGACAAATCAAAAAACCCTTTAGATAGATGGCCTTGCTCAATCTGTAGAAAAGGCAAAGGTAGAAACTCCATAAGATGTACTCAGTGTAATCTATGGACACATAAGAGATGCAGCGATATCAAAGGAAGGTCAACAGGGAAGATAGTTTTTGTGTGTGAAAGATGCACAGGTGCAATTAACACTGGAAACAGATTAGATCATATGCCAGGAGAAAAAAACTAGAAGTAGTTGATAGCTACCATTACCTAGGTGACCAAGTCAGTAGTGGGGTGGATGCTCTGAGAACATAGCTACTAGAATAAGAATAGGCTGAGCATAGTTCAGAGAGCTCCTACCTCTGCTGGTAACAAAGGGCCTCTCACTCAGAGTAAAAGGTAGACTGTATGATGCCTGTGTGTGAACAGCCATGCTACATGGCAGTGAAACGTGGGCTGAGACTGCTTAGGACATGCATAGGCTTGTAAGAAATGAAGCCAGTATGATCTGCTGGATGTGTAATGTCAGTGTGCATCATTCGAGTGTGGCCAATGTCAGTGCTGACTGGCACGTAAAAAGCACCATTTGAGCATGGCTGATGCCAGTGCTGCCTGACTGGCTCCCATGTCAGTGGCACGTAAAAAGCACCCACTACACTCTCAGAGAGTGGTTGGTGTCAGGAAGAGCATCCAGCTGAAGAAAACCTTGTCAAATCAGATTGGAACCTGGTGCAGCCTCCCAGCTTGCCAGTTCTTAGTCAAATCATCCAACCCATCTCAGCATGGAAAGTGGACATTAAGTGATGACGATGATGATGATATATGTGTGTGTGTGTGTGTGTGTGTGTGTGTGTGTGTGTGTGTGTGTGTGTATTTACAGTAGGCTTCCACACAGTTTCTGTCTATGAAATTCACTCACAAGGCATTGTTTCACCTAGGGCTATAGTAGAAGACATTATTTGCCCAAGGTACCATGCAGTGAGACTGAACCTGAGTTCCTGTGGTTGCAAGCCATACCTGCACACCTATGAGGGAACATTGGTTGTTATTTCTAGAAAGCTGAACAAGATATTCTCTCATTGGTTCATAGTAAGAACCATTATTTGTGTAGAAGAAAACAATAAGACCATTTGCAAAAAGAATAGTCACTTTATGTTGTGATTTGATGAAAAACCTCCAATAAGTTTTGAAGAACAAAATGTTGTAATTGCTGCGTAAGGAAAGATAAAGTAGTCAGGACACAGAAGATGTGTTGGTGTCTTGTTGTGTCTACCAACACAGACGTATAAGCACTTCGTATTTAGTAGATATATACATAAACACATACACATGCACCATTCTATACATACATAGAAGAAATGCATACACAAATCTACACATACATATATAGAAAATGAGATAGATTGATAGATACATATATACATATTAAGATATATTTTAATAAGAATTACTGCACCATTACAAAAAGATTTGTCTGAGAAATTAATTCTGTTTTGGCAGGTTGTTGTTTTCCTGAAAAATTATTGAATACCATTCTTCTGTCACACATAATCATCTCCAAGCTCCAAGAACATCTCTTGGGCATTTAGTTTCTGTCTCAGTCTTTAATGTCTATTCTTTGTCAGGTATGAAATGTGGTGGCCTATTCTTGTTGCTGTTGTTGTTATCATCATCATCATCATCATCATCATTATTATTATTATTACTAATTATTATTATTATTATTATTATTATTATTATTATTATTATTATTATTATTATTATCATCATCTTTCAAGTCCGTTTCCATTTCTTGCCGAGTATCTTCTTGACACCTAGGGCAGAGAAACGCACTTCATACATTGGTAGGCCATTAAAATAAACACATCAGGTGCAGGAGTGGCTGTATGGTAAGTAGCTTGCTTACCAGCCGCATGGTTCCAGGTTCAGTCCCACTGTGTTGCATCTTGGGCAAGTGTCTTCTACTATAGTCTCGGGCCGACCAAAGCCTTGTGAGTGGATTTGGTAGACAGAAACTGAAAAGAAGCCCATCGTATATATGTATATATATATTTATATATATATATGTGTGTGTGTGTTTGTGCATCTATGTTTGTCCCCCTAGCATTGCTTGACAACCGATGCTGGTGTGTTTATGTTCTCGTCACTTAGTGGATCGGCAAAAGAGACCAATAAAATAAGTACTAGGCTTACAAAGAATAAGTGCCGGGGTCGATTTGCTCGACTAAAGGTGGTGCTCCAGCATGGCCGCAGTCAAATGACTGAAACAAGTAAAAAAAGATAAAGAAAAAGGGGAAGAAAGAGAGAGAAGAAAAGAAAAAAGAGAAGATGAAAAAGAAGTAAACAAAGAAAATAAAAGGGAAAAAAGGAAAGAACATTTACAGTGACAATGCTCTTCTCAATACATGTGACATATCATTTAAGACAATCTTTTGCACTTTCTGCATGGATGGTAGGGCAGGGACCATTCTTAAATAATTT